>NC_134487.1:239735495-239915335 GCF_040206685.1 Ascaphus truei | reverse complement strand
TGAGGGGTCTGAGAGAGAGTGGGTCTGAGAGTCTGAGAGAGAGAGAGAGAGAGAGAGAGAGAGAGAGAGAGAGAGAGTGGGTCTGAGAGTCTGAGAGAGAGTGGGTCTGAGAGAGAGAGAGAGTCTGAGAGAGAGAGAGTGGGCCTGAGAGTCTGAGAGAGAGAGTGGGCCTGAGAGTCAGAGAGAGAGAGGGCGGGCCTGAGAGTCTGAGAGAGAGAGAGTGGGTCTGAGAGAGAGAGAGAGAGAGAGAGTCTGAAAGAGAGAGTGGGCCTGAGAGTCTGAGAGAGAGAGAGAGAGAGGGGGCCTGAGAGTCTGAGAGAGAGAGAGTGGGTCTGAGAGTCTGAGAGAGAGAGAGTGGGTCTGAGAGAGAGAGAGTCTGAGAGAGAGTGGGCCTGAGAGTCTGAGAGAGAGAGTGGGTCTGAGAGAGAGAGTGGGCCTGAGAGTCTGAGAGAGAGAGAGTGGGCCTGAGAGTCTGAGAGAGAGAGTGGGCCTGAGAGTCTGAGAGAGAGAGAGAGTGTGTCTGAGAGTCTGAGAGAGAGAGTGGTCTGAGAGAGAGAGTGGGTCTGAGAGTCTGAGAGAGTGGGTCTGTGAGTCTGAGAGAGAGTGGGTCTGAGAGAGAGAGTGGGTCTGAGAGTCTGATTTCCCTCCCCCTGCCCGATTTCTGTGTACGTGTGTACGTGTGTGTGTGTGTGTGTGTGTGTGTGTGTGTGTGTGTGTGTGTGTGTACGTGTGTGTGTACGTGTGTGTGTACGTGTGTGTGTACGTGTGTGTGTACGTGTGTGTGTACGTGTGTGTGTACGTGTGTGTGTACGTGTGTGTGTACGTGTGTGTGTACGTGTGTGTGTGTGTGTGTGTGTGTGTGTGGGCACAGACACCAACCCGCAGTCAGTCAAAGTCACCCACCACCCAAGAGTCAGTCACCCAAAGAGAAGCAGTTCCAGCCATCACATTAGTGGTGAGTTCATTAAATGTTTGACCAAATATAGCAGGCTAATTTTTAAGTTGATAATTTTGTATGGCCCTCGAATGATTTTATAAATATCAAAATGGCCCTTGGCAGAAAAAAGGTTCCCCACCCCTGCGCTAAGGTAATGAAGTGGGCTTTAAATGCATGTTTCCTGCCTCGGATGCAGGCATCAATCCCAGGCAGGAAAAAGGCCTGATTTTTTTCTAAGTGTCGACCTTGCCGATGCTTCTCCACCACCAACTTGCCAACTTTAGTTGGCGGGCTGGATAGGCGTAAAAATCTCAATTCTAGAGTGACGATCACCAGTGAAAAGCTGATCGGGGCTACTAGAATTCAGCCGATTTCAAAAAGTGCCGAAAAGTGGCTTATTGGCACCCGCATGCCGAAAAGTTTTCTCTGGGAACAAAAATTGCCGATTTTGGCCACTTTTCGGCGCTTACTGAATCGGAAAGGCTAATTTGGCGAGAAAATGGCGAAAAAAGCCTTTTCGGCGCTTACTGCATGGAGCCCATAATAACAATCATCTGTTCCTTAGCAGATATAACAATTAGATCAATACAACCTCAGATGAACAACAACACATGACATATTACACCGTGTCATGATTTATTTAACAAAAATAAAGCCAAAATGGAGAAGCTATGTGTGATAAACTAAGTATACCCTTACTGCTTCCATAGGAATTAAGATGCTAAGTAGTAGACAGGTGCTGCTAATCAAATGCCCTTGATTAATTGATCATCAGCAAGTGTGACCACCTCTATAAAAGCCAAAGTTTTAGCAGTTTGCTGGTCTAGAGCATTCACGTGTGTGTTAATGCCAAGGAGGAAAGATAACAGCAATGATCTTAGAGAAGCAATTGTTGCTGCCCATCAATCTGGGAAGGGTTATAAGGCCATTTCCAAACAATTTAAAGTCCATCATTCTACAGTGAGAAAGATTATTCAAAAGTGGAAAACATTCAAGATAGTTGCCAATCTTCCCAGGAGTGGACGTCATAGCAAATTCACTCCAAGGGCAGACCGTGCAATGCTCAGAGAAATTGCAAAAAAAACCATGAGTTACATCTCAGACTCTACAGGCCTCAGTTAGCATATTAAAGTTCATGACAGTACAATTAGAAAAAAACTGAACAAGTATGGTTTGTTTGGAAGGATTGCCAGGAGAAAGCCTCTTCTCTCTAAAAACAACATGGCAGAACGGCTTAGGTTTGCAAAGTTGCATCTGAACAAACCACAATACTTCTGGAGCAATGTCCTTTGGACAGACGAGACCAAAGTGGAGATGTTTGGCCATAATGCACAGCGCCACGTTTGGCGAAAACCAAACACAGCATATCAGCACAAACACTTCATACCAACTGTCAAGCACGGTGGTGGAGGGGTGATGATTTGGGCTTGTTTTGCAGCCACAGGACCTGGGAACCTTGCAGTCATTGAGTCGACCATGAACTCCTCTGTATACCAAAGTATTCTAGAGTCAAATGTGAGGCCATCTGTCCGACAGCTAAAGCTTGGCCAAAATTGGGTCATGCAACAGGACAATGATCCCAAGCACACCAGCAAATCTACAACAGAATGGCTGAAAAAGAAAAAGAATCATGGTGTTGCAATGGCCCAGTCAAAGTCGAGACCTCAACCCAATAGAAATGCAGTGGCTGGACCTTAAGAGAGCTGTGCATAAACAAATGCCCACAAACCTCAATGAACTGAAGCAATGCTGTAAAGAAGAGTGGGCCAAAATTCCTCCACAACGATGTGAGAGACTGATAAAGTCATCCAAAAAACGATTACTTCAAGTTATTGCTGCTAAAGGTGGTTCTACAAGCTATTGAATTATAAGGTGTACTTGGTTTTTCACACATAGCTTCTCTATTTTGGCTTTATTTTTGTTAAATAAATCATGACACGGAGGTAGAAAAAACAGGATATTCAGCGCTCGTGCTGTGTGATGGTGTGGATGATCCCTTTGCAGCATGTACATAAAGCGTCTCCCCAGAAACTCTCAAATCTAGGTGAACCCCCCTTAGAAAGGGGGGAAGGCACCCTGAAAAACAAGATAATAAAAAATGCACAAATGCGCACCAGGGATTAGTGGAAGGTAATTTATTAAAAATACACAAAAACTGAGGGGATCCAACCCCACCTCAGAACAGCTGTGCAGCTGGACGGCTAAGTACTACCAAGGAGAACACCTAATGGTGACTAAACCCTAAGCTGCACAGTATACAAATACAGTCAAATTTATATAAAAAACATGACACCGCGTGTCTGCTGACTGTCTCAGTGTGAGTGTCCGTTTCCCCTTGCCAGTGCCCAACCCTATGGCGGTTTCTATACAAATCTGTTGATAGGTTGTTTTCATGTTTGTTTTTTTCTTTCATGTTTTTTATATAAATTTTACTGTATTTGTATACTGTGCAGCTTAGGGTTTAGTCACCATTAGGTGTTCTCCTTGGTAGTACTTAGCCGTCCAGCTGCACAGCTGTTCTGAGGTGGGGTTGGATCCCCTCAGTTTTTGTGTATTTTTAATAAATTACCTTCCACTAATCCCTGGTGCGCATTTGTGCATTTTTTATTATCTTGTAAATCATGACACGGTGTAATATGTAATGTGTTGTTGTTCATCTGAGGTTGTATTTACCTAATTTTAAGACCTGCTAAGGAACAGATGATTGTTATTATGTCCTGATATGTAAAACCATATAATTCAGAAAGGGTGTACTTTCTTTTTCACACAACTGTAATTGCTTATATGAATATGGATTCCCCCATGATGTCTGTGATCTGGATTTAATCATATTACTAGAGCATTTCTTTACGCTTCTCATCAGTACAGACAAAGATACCATTTCCTGGATTAAGTACCGCACATGGCCGTGTGAGTACATTATACTATATACAATATTATACTATATGTATCCATTTCGTTGGGAATATTGATCACTATTTATGTGTTAGTGCTATATCTAACCCTGCACCTATCTGTTTTGTACCCCCCTATTCTCTCTTTTTCAGGTGCTTTAAATCAGCCCCTGTCGACTGCACTAGCCTATTTGCAATTCCAGGAAGTATATATGAGCTTAAATAACTCAGATCATTAAAAGCAATCTGAGTTATTTATATATAAGAAGAAAGATAAGAGAATCTAAGAGTACCACCTCCCCCCCACAACTCTCCACTGTGGCTTGGGGGGAAGGAAAGATGATTGGACATCACTGTTGGTAGGGGGGGGAGGGGGGTGGACGCTCCTATACAAATTAACCCCTTGCATGCCCTTTTCTATATCCGATCCAGAGGAGCTCAGGATACCAAACGGGAACCAGCCCGGTTGCCACTCCAAAGACCTTTGCCCACTAAAATCCACTAATAGTCCCCATAAGCACATAGGGGGAAAGAGGAGCACACAATGGATTCATTTGAATAGAATACACTTCCTTCCCCCGATCACCAGTGATGTCAAATGTCCCCGCAAGCCACGTGGGGAAGAAGAGGATCAGAGTTGTAAAGTTTGTGAGGGACGTTGGTTGTAAAGGGGATTATAGTTGTTAAGGGGGGGACCGGGGGAGGCAGGGGGGGGTCAGAGCTGTAGGAGATGGGGGGATTATAGGGGGATTATAGTTGTAGGGGTGTGTCAGAGCTGCTTTATTGTCATTTATTTGTATGCGCCGCCATATACTCAGGGCAGTAGGAAGAAAGGGCAATAACATTGCATGACAAGAGTATATTTTTACACTTGTGTGTTTATATATATATTTGTGCCTTTGCCCACATGTATGTATGTATGTATAATTGTATTTATATACCGCCAACATTACATGCAGCGTTTTACAAAATTACAATACAAGGAAAATCATAAGGCATTGCTTACTAAATATGGCCCTCATTATCAGGTGGTTAAATGTCCGTGGTGTGATGCTCCAGGCATTTCAATGAGCCCTAGAAGCTAAGTGTAATGAGCTGGTGAACATTCTTACCCCTGGCACTTCTCCCGGAGCAGGTTATCGAGGTTGTTAACGTAACTATTTGCTGCTGGTATGATGTTCTGTAAATAAAAGATAGGACTTTAACTTTCTTTAACAGATGACTATGGTAGAATAATTATTAATTATCCTGAAGACCGATACATTCCACAGTATTTTTATTTACAAAACAATGGGAAAAACATGTAAATGCAATTGGGAGGTTAAACTGACGCAGACAGGCTTTTCATTTCTTAGCATCAATATATTACGGTATTATAGTTTCATTTTCCCCCAGGTGCATCAGATTGTGATGTAGGGACTGTTAGGCGGAGTTAGGGTGAAGTTAGGTGGAGTTAGGGCGTGTTAGGCAGAGTTAGGGCATGTTAGGCGAAGTTAGGGCGTGTTAGGCAGAGCTAGGGAATGTTAGGAGGAGTTAAGGAGTGTTAGGAGGAGTTAGGGACTGTTAGGCACAGCTAGGGAGTGTTGGGCGCAACGCTTAGCCAGTCCTGAAGACAATTTTCTTGTTTTCAGAAAATCCATTCCCGCAACGCAGTGGCAAATTACGCTCCAAGGCAGCTAGTGGGCCCGGTCCCATTGAGGGGAGGTTTGTATTCCTGCAGTGCACGCGATAGCGCGCGCTGCAGCATGTACTGGGAACCTAGCCTTAGGCAGAGCTAGGAAGTGTTTGGCTGAGTCCCCGCTGGTGCTGAGCGCGCTCATACTTGGAGAGCGCTCCAAGTATGAGCGCCGGGTGTCCTACATTTATGCGCACGCAAGGGGGGGGGGGGGCATTGCGGGTAGCTGAGCGCATGGGAAATTTAGATTTTTTTGTTTACCTAAGCGCGTGTGTGCACGAGCGCGCGCACAGCGTGAGCGGGGACTTATATAGATATGTATTCAAGTAACCGCTGCAAGCGCCGCCCGCTCAGCGCTAGCAGGGACGCAGCCTTAGGCAGAGCTAGGCAGTGTTAGGAGGAGTTAGGGAGTGGTAGGCAGAGTCCCCGGTAGCCGCGGCTGCGCGCACGACGGCATGCGCAACGCACACAATGTACAGCACTCTATGGGACAGGCCCCACTCGGTGTGTGCGTGCAAAGCGCAATCCGCGACCGCCTCTCCCAAAAAAAAATTTTTGTCTTTGGTGAGGAGGCCGAGCTATGGCCAACGTACGAGAGCTTCTTGATTCACCGAGATTCGGAGGACCAACACTTCTAAAGGTTAGATAAATATTGAATGTATGTACTTTTATTTTTCCAGGTTTTTTGATTTTTCTTTTTTTATTGCCCATTGCCCATTGCCTGCTAATGTATTAATCTGTGCCTGTTTAGGGTACAGATAAATACAGTAGGAGCCAATGCATTTTTTGGCAAATGCATTTCTTCTATTGACAGTTATATTTTCTATTACTTTTTATTGTTTAGATTAAATTGATTTGAATTGTGATGGCTTGTTTTTTTATTTTTACAGATTGATTAGCAATTTTATTTAATGATGTAGAAAGGACCTGATGATTCGTGAGTTTATTGACTATATCAGTGTATATTGTGTATGGCTATATTTGCTCATGCCTAGGGATTGAGGTGTGTTGCCCCATTAGTGGGTGTGGGGTGTGCTCTCTTCACTGAGTGCCCATTTCACACACTCACTGTGGGGCTTCTGTACCATTATATTGATATCCTATACTATGGCTACAAGGTGAGCATTCAAGCCCATTACTGCACATGCATCTATCTGAAGTTTAACTCTCTCCTGGACTTTAATGCTATATTGCAAACATCACCCAGACATTAGTAGCACCTATTTGGGATTCATTTCCCACATCTACTGTACTGTACCTTATTTAATGATGTATTTTGGTAGCTACTGGTTTTAATTGGTGTTGCCTAGTGGTTGTATTGATTAATTGTTGTGTTGGTTACTGCTTTTAGGTATTACATGTATTTTTTGGCTATTGGTATAATTTATGTAATTGATTGCATAGTGGTTTTATTTCTTTAATTGATTGGCTAGTGGTTTTATTTAGTTCATTGATTTGTTGGCTAGTGCTTTTAATTTTTGTTTCTGGGTGTTTTAGGTCTTGTTGTATCTGTTTTATTATTGTGTATTTTGGAAATTCATGCTTTTGTATTAGGGTGACCATTGACTCCTATAGTACCCCATATTATGTGGGTATGATGTTCTACTATGACACTTAATGGGTATAGGGTAGGTATAGTGGGTCCGGGGTGGGTGGGTAGGCCTCCAGGGTGGGTGTGGGGGGGGTTACCCCTTAATTACTATAGCGGTTATTAACTACTAAAGTGATTAAGGAGCTAGGGGCCATTAAATTTTATTTTTTATGTATTCTTTCTGGCAACAGAGGACATGGCCCTGCAGTATGCTGATGAGGACGCCCTTCATGTTGGCAGGGGTAAGTATAATGGTTTTTATTTACATTATTAATGCTGCCTGGCTAATGTTGTGTTTAATAATGGGCAAATAATCTATTATCCATATCTGGATAATAGTTATTTTGCACATTACTGTACAGCAGGCCTGCACAACATACGGCCCTCGGGCCGCATGTGGCCCGTCTGGCCTCTCTGTGCGGCCCGCGATGAGTCCGGCCGGGCGCCAGTTAATTAATTAAATAAATAATAATAAAAAAAAAGTTTAAAAAAATGGTGGCGATTCCCCACGGTCCCGGCGCGCATGCGCAGGGCCCGCTCCCCCCCTCCTTCCCTGTTCCCCCCCCCCCCCCCCCCCCCGGCCCCCCGCTCGCAACGTGGGACGGAGGGGGAAGTAACAGCCAGCTGAGCTCTTCTACGGCCGCTCCCCCCCTGCTCCCAACGTGGGACCGAGGGGGAAGTAACAGCCAGCTGAGCTCTTCTGCGGCCGCTCCCCCCCCCCCCCTGCTCCCAACGTGGGACGGAGGGGGAAGTAACAGCAGCTGAGCTCTTCTGCGGCCGCTCCCCCCCCCTGCTCCCAACGTGGATATGTGCAGGGGGGTGATGTGAGGTGCAGGGGGGTGAGGTGAGGTGCATTGAGGTGAGGTGGGGGGGGTGATGTAAAGGGGGGGGGGTGATGTGCAGGGGAGGTCATGTGCAGGGGGGGTCATGTGCAGGGGAGGTGATGTGCAGGGGGGGTGATGTGCAGGGGGGGTGACTGGAGGTGCAGGGGGGGTGATTGGAGGTGCATGGGGGGGTGATTGGAGGTGCAGGGGGGGTGATTGGAGGTGCAGGGGGGGTGATTGGAGGTGCAGGGGGGGTGATTGGAGGTGCAGGGGGGGTGATTGGAGGTGCAGGGGAGGGTGATTGGAGGTGCAGGGGGTGATGTGCAGGGGGGGTGATTGGAGGTGCAGGGGGATGATTTTAGGTGCAGGGGAGGGTGATTGGAGGTGCAGGGGAGGTGATTGGAGGTGCAGGGGGGTAATTGGAGGTGCAGGGGGTAATTGGAGGTGCAGGGGGTAATTGGAGGTGCAGGGGGTAATTGGAGGTGCAGGGGGGGTGATTGAAGGTGCAGGGGGGTGATTGGAGATGCAGGGGGGGTGATTGGAGATGTAGGGGGGTGATTGGAGGTGCAAGGGGGAGAATGATGTGAGGTGCAGGGGGTGATTGGAAGTGCAGGGGGGGTGATTGGAGGTGCGGAGGGGGTCATTGGAGGTGCAGGGGGAGTGATTGGAGGTTTAAGGGGGGAGAATGATGTGAGGTGCAGGGGGGGAGAGTGATGTGAGGTGCAGGGGGGGAGAGTGATCTGAGGTGCAGGGGGGGTGATTGGAGGTGCAAGGGGGCGAATGATGTGAGGTGCAGGGGAGGAGAGTGATGTGAGGTGCAGGGGGGGAGAAATATGTGAGGTGCAGGGGGGGGGAGAATGATGTGGGGTGCAGGGGGGGTGGGATGTGTGTGGTGTGCAGGGGGGTATTGTGTGTTTGATGTGGAGAGGGAGTATTATGTGTGGGTGAGGGGGAGAGATGGGGGTATGAGAGATAGATGGGGAGTATCGCAAAGGTTGATAGTGAGGGGTTCTGGGGGAGATATGAGTATGATGATGAGGGGTGCTGGGGAGATATATGAGGATGATGATGAGAGGTGCTGGAGGAGAGATGATGGGAGAGATGATGATGATGATGATGATGATTTTACCCGTGCGGCCCAATTTTTTTTTCCTTGGAGCATTTCGGCCCTTCTCGCTTTACGAGTTGTGCAGGCCTGTACAGGATGTGTTTGGTGGGGGGGAGGTGTATTTATTGAAAATGTAAGCCATGTTGTGTTTTTTTTGTTTTTTTAAATACAGGAATGGTACCGCAGGCCAGCGAGAACCACCTGATGAGCACTGGACGCCCACGGTGATCACCTGAGGACTCCCGGACACCCGCAGGGACCACCCTAGGGCCCACAGACACCTGTGGGAACCACCCGAGGGCCCACAGACACCTGTGGGGACGCCCCGGAGACTCACAGTCACCCGAGGAACCTCGTTGCAGCCCATGTACACCCGTGGGGACCACCTGGAGGCCCACAGAGCCTAGTGGGGACCACCCGAGGGCCCCCAGACACCTGTAGGAACCACCCAGGGTTCCCTGTGGGGCCCAAGGACACCCACAGGAACCACCCAGGAACCCCCACCAGCCAGTGGTATTAATCCTGTGTCTAAAAAAATAAATAATGGTTTTATGTGGGGGCACAGGGGGTGGATGGGTTGTTTATTGTTGTTTGTTAAATATTGTAATGTTTTTTTGTGGCCTAGGAGGTGGCTAGCGGTGGTGGGTGAAGGGGGTATTAGCCCAAGGATGGGTGTTTAGGCCTACCGAGTGGGTAGCGGGAGGGGTTAACCCCTTCATTACCTCAGCAGTATTAACCGCTAAGGCCTAAACACCCAACAAGGGCCAAATACCACCTTCACCCACCCCCGCTACCCACAATAAGCATGGCACTGGTGGTTAACCCATTCATTGCCTTAGCGGTAAGCAATTAAGGTAATTAAGTTGTCTATAAATTCATTTTTCCTGCATCTGATTCATGCCGGGGGTCTCCGGTGCTGATATTATTGGATATCAGCTCCGGAGTCTCCCGGCATCAATCTGATACAGGAAAAATGCATTTTTTTCCCTAAGTGCCGTCTCGCAGCTTCTTGGCAGCTTCTCACCACCTTCTTGACAATTTTTGTGGCAGGACGATTTGGAGAGGAAATCTCCATTCTAGATCGGCTGATCGGGGCTACTAGAATTGAGCGTTTGAGAAGCTGGCGATAAGCGGCTTATCGCCGCGCATTTGACAATTTTTATTTCTCTGCAAAAAAAACGTCGATTTTTGCTCTTATCGCCAGCTTATCGGGGCTTACTTAATCACTGTAGGCTTTTGTTGGTGATAAGCTGGCGATAGGGCTTATCGCTGCTTATAGCATGAGGCCCTTTGTGTTAAATGTAAGACGTTTCCTAAAGAAGTTTCTTAAAGCAGCAATTTTCTCTAGAAGCCAATATGAGTTTAATTGATATAGGCCCAGCTCAAACGAGGTCCATTATTGACTTAAAGACGCATGAACCTATATTCACACTTCATTAAGTCCAAACGGGTATCTTCAAAGCTCACTGACGCAGCAATTGGCAGTCTGTAGTGGAGCTCTAGGGAAGCGTGGGGAGGCGGGCCATAATGGGAGGGGCCCAGCCATGACGGGGCATATCTGCCCTTCCATTGGTGCGCGACGAGCATGTGACCGCGTTGCACCACTGGAAGACAAAATTCTTGAGTTCCCTGCCAGCGTACGCATCACAGCGCTTTGCGCGCCCACACAGTAGATGGCTGTGGCCTGCCTCATAGAGGGCTGTGCTGTGGTGTGTGGCGCGCACGCTGTAGCACGGGCCGCAGCGGCCACTGGGGACCTGGCCTTAGACTGCAAGTAGGCAATCTTTTCACCAAAGTTTGAATCCACTGAGGAAATGGTGGTTATTCACAAGCTAAAATATGGGTTTTGCTGGAGAGGAAGGAGGGGGAGAAAGAGGGAGGGGGAGAAAGAGAGAGGAGAGCAACCTATTTTACTAGAGTCCCAGGTGACTTACCCACCTCCCCAAACACACCTTTATACAACATGTGGAGAGATACCTGTGCACAAAAAGGAACACACCTGAGATATCTGGGAAATATGCTGTGGCAGGATGACCGTGGTTATTGAGGAGACAACACAATTCTTCTGGTGAAATAATATGCTGGTGGATTTATTTGTCCAAAAATATAACAAAAACAATGGGTGTGCTATCCCTTTAAGAAATACAAAACATAAACAAAAGCCTATCCCCGTTAGGGAATCTAACTAAACTCGGTTAAGCCTATCTACCCGGCTGGTTGGCTAAGCTAGACCAGATCAACAATATGTGGTAATAGCACTTGGCTCCTTACCTGGGAGCTTTATTCCATTGGGACAGCATAAATCTGTGGCGCCTGTGTCTGTCTGTCAGCTCTCCTCTGTCCTCTCTCAGAGGACTCTCTCAGAGCTTGAGACTGCTGCCCCAGATGCATTTCCTCTTCCTCTTTATAAAGGCAGGTGAGCTTACTAATTAGGATCACCTGTGGACTGCTTAATCAGCTGGGTTAACTCCTCGTATACTGGAAAGCAGGCATACTGCCACCTCCTACTAATGTATACACTAGGAGTAGGAGCATACGAGTGGAGCACTGAGACTGTGCACCCTAGAAAGTGCATCCGCATTACCGTGCAGTATGCCTGGCTGATGCTGCACTGTGAAGTTGAAAGGTTGTAATGATAGAAACCAGCAGGTAACTCTAGAGTTCTTTTCTTTGTTTCTATGCATCTACTGTAAGGGTGCATGGTCTGTAATGAGCGTAAACGACCTGCCCAATAGGTAATATTTTAAAGTGTCTGTTGCCCACTTTACGGCCAAACATTCTTTCTCTACCGTGGCATAGCTTTGTTCGCGGTGACACAACTTGCGACTTAAATACAAGACCGGGTGTTCTTCATCTCCGACAAACTGGGACAGGACTGCTCCGAGACCTACTTCGGAGGCATCCGTTTGCAGAAAAAAAATCTTTTGTAACATCTGGGGCTACCAAGACTGGGTGACTACAGAGCGCTGTACGTAGGTCTATAAATGCGGTCTCCGCACCACTGCTCCATTTTACTACATTGGGTGCTCTTGTTTTTACTAAATCTGAAAGCTGTGCAGCCCGTGTTGCAAAATCGGGTATAAATTGCCTGTAGTAACCTACAATGCCTAGAAATGTCCTAACCTGTTTTTTTTGTTTGTTTTTTTAAGGGGACGGGGCCAATTCTCAATGGCTTATACTTTATTGAGCTGGGGTTTTACAGTCCCCCTTCCCACAACATAGCCAACATATTTTGCTTCTGCCAAGCCGACTGAACATTTAGCTGGGTTGGCTGTAAGACCCGCCTCCCGAAAGGTTCTCAACACTGCCTCAACCTTTTGTAGATGTGAGTCCCAATCTGGACTATGAATTACCACATCACCTAAGAACGCTGAGGCATAGTTAGAGTGCGACTGTAACAATTTATTCATCAACCTATGGAAGTTTGCAGGTGCCCCATGAAGGCCAAAGGGTAAAAAGGTATTGGTATACTAGAAGAGACCATCAGGTGTGGAGAAGGCTTTTGCTGACTCTGTTAACGGGATTTGCCAATACCCCTTTGTAAGATCTAAAGTGGTTAGAAAACAGGCCCACGCCAACCTCTCAATTAACTCGTCTACCCGGAGCATAGGATAGGCGTCAAACTTTGAGACTTCATTGACTTTTCTAAAGTCATTACAAAACCGTATTGACCCATCAGGCTTAAGTACAAAGACAATAGGGCTGGACTATTGACTATGGGACTCCTCAATTACCCCTAGGTCTAGCATCTTCTTTACTTCTGAATGAATAGCCCCTCTTCTGACATCTGGGATCCTATAAGGTCTTATCTTAACGGCTATTCCTCTTTTTAAAGGCAGATGAGCTTACTAATTAGGATCACCTGTGGACTGCTTAATCAGCTGGGTTAACTCCTCGTTATACTGGAAAGCAGGCATACTGCCACCTCCTACTAATGTATAAAGCAGTGGTTCCCTATCTTTGCGCTGCGGCGCCCTGGTGCGCCGTGGATTGCCTAGAGGGGCGCTGCTATTATCCTCCCCACCATACCTCCGATTATCCTCCCCACCATCACTCCTTCATGCCGGCCGGGCCGCAAAGGATTGGCTGCAGATCAGAGGAAGCCGGGGTTCTCTCGGGATCAGACTAGAGTGACTGGGGCTTCCCCGGGTGTTTGGAGCGTTTTCCTGTTGTATGCTGTTTAGCTGTTCAAGCTGTAACTGAGAACATAACCGAAGCTAAGTAAAATCTCTTTTTCATTACATCTCTAAGACTGTTTACTGACTTAGAGTGTGCAAGTTATTGGCTGAATTCATTTGCATTACACCAAGATTTGGGTTCCTTACAAAATCCCATGTGGGGGGCGTGGCGAAGCGCGAACAAGATGGCCGCAGACAAGAGGAGCTCCGTAGGCGATTGTGCACCCCGGAACACATGCAAAACTCCTTGAAAGGAGAACCAAACACAGCTGGCAGCCGTTCAACCTCCCATGAGAGAGATAGCAACGAAAGCGCGGCACGCGACCACCCAGAACGCCTCCAGTTTCTTTAAGAAGCTGAAGCTGGTAGCAGCAGCTTCCCAAGATGGCGGCTCCCCACGAGGCAGATCAGATCCTGGACCAGACGGGGAAGAAGAATTGCAGGCACCACTAACAAGGCAAGATATGCTCTCCCTTATGCAGGACCTAAAATCTGAGCTAAGCGAGACCTTCCACACTGAGCTGGATAGGTCGGTGAACAAATTTAAAACAGAACTGACAGCCCTGGGGGAAAGGACTGATACTGTGGAACGCAGCTTAGATGGAGTACATCCGTTTCAGTCAGAAGCTGAGCAAGAAATATTGTTATTACGTAGACAAGTGGACACTTTATTTGAAAAGGCTGAGGACAGTGAAAATTGGCTCCAGCGCAATAACCTTCGTATTAAAATTATACCAGAGGAAATTGACTAAGTTAAAGAAGAACTATATTTAAATAGACTATTCCAGAGGCTTCTTCTAGAGTCAGACCCTGAGCACATAGCTATGGATAGGGCACACAGGGCGTTAAAGTCAAGATACATCGACCCATCCAAGTCAAGAGACGTGCTGGTCAGACTCATTTTTATAAGACTAAAGAAGCCATCTTAAAAGCTGCAAGAGACTCTGCACCAGTGACTATACAGGATGATATACTACAAATCTTCGCCGACCTAGCACCAGCTTCTCTCCAGAAAAGACGAAACCTCGCTGAAACCACCTCTATCTTGCATAAACACCAAATAAGATATAGATGGGGTTTCCCATGTACGGTGATTGTTACACGCAAACTAAGTCTGCAGCAACCAGTGAGGAAGGTAGAGCTTTACTGCTACACCTGGGTCTACAGAGCCCGGGACCAAATGGACAGGCACTGTCAAAAAACCCAGAGTGAGCTAGACCCCCACCAGCAGACTGGTCCACAGTTGCTTGAGACAAGTGGAAGCCAAATCAAGCAAAGTTGATTCATCCAGAACGGAGAAGAATTCCTTGAGACTATTCATACCTAGCCACAAGGGTCTATTAATATCTCATGTGAGGATTTCCCCACATGTTAACGGCCGCCAGCCAATCAAGTTTTCTTTATCTGGGAGCTTTGGTCTCCTAGACCAGCGGTGCACAAAGTCGGGGGCGCCCCCCCATGGGAGGCGCTAGATTGTCTGGGGGGACGCGGGTGTTAGAGGGTGTTGGGGATAGCGTGAGGCCTCTGTAACTGGTTTACTTACCTTTGTTCCAACAACACATCTCTGGGGCCAGGGGGGGTGCACAGCTTACAGAGCGCACGCGCCCACGGAGGGCTTTCAATGCTTCCACGGAGATTGGTTCCGCCCCCCGATTGCAACGCGCGGCCGCTCCGCGCAGCACGCACACGTGGCACGTGTGCACCACTTCACAGCTGTGTGTCAACACTCCTGATCTCTCTCACCTGTCTCCTGCACCTCACAGCCTATCCCTGTCTCTGCAGTAGCCGCTCCTCTGCTCCACCTCCCTGTCTCATTGGTCGCCTATTCTCATATATGCTCAGCTCTCTCACTCCTTCTTTGGCTGAGCATAGTTCTTTGTAGCCTTGCTGTTCCCACGTCCAGTCTCCTGTGTACCAACCTGGCTAAACTTTAGACCCTTTTCTGGATATCGACCCCGGCTTGCCTCTGACCTTCCATATCTCTCCAACCCTGACCACGGCACATGAACAACGACTATCCTACTGGCTCCAACCCCTTGACCACGGAACCCGGCTACCGACTACTCTCCTGGCTCCAACCTCTGACCGTGGCAAGTATCAAGAATATTCTACTCTCTCCAACCCTGACCTGACACAACTTGACTATCCACTCTCCAGGCGTGCCTCCGCTGCTGTGTGTGGCGTGTTCTATACTCTCCCACCTCAGTACCGTGGTCCCGGCTTGTTGGTGGTGAGTACAAGCATTACAGTATGCTCAGCCCAACGAATGTGGACCCCACTGAGGTGGGCCAAGCCCTGACTGCCATTGGTGATCGTTTTCACCAGTTGGAGACTCAAGTCGCATCCTTGACTCAAAGTTTTTAAACTTTTTCCCTGCAACAATCACAGTCTAGAATCCTCAGACCTGCAACAGTTTTTTCACCTACTCAGGAGCAGACCCTTTCTGCTGAGCCACACCTTCCTACTCCCAACCGCTATGCTGGCGATCCCCATGGGTGTAGAGGTTTTCTCAATCAGTGCGCAATTCAATTTGAACTAACTCCTCGTTTCTCCTCTGCAAGGTCCAAGGTGGCATATATTATCGCTCTTCTGACTGGTGACGCACTGGCGTGGGCATCTCCCATCTGGGAACAAAGACCAGATCTTACCCAGGATTTCGCACACTTCCCAAAGGAATTTAAACAGGTCTTTGATACCCCAGGCCGTAAGGTCACCGCAGAATCTTCTTTGTTTCATCTCTCTCAGGGGATCGGCCAGTCGCAAGGTACGCTCTCGAGTTCCGGACCATCGCAGTAGAGACCGGCTAGAATAATGAGGCCTTGTAGGCAGCCTTCCTGCAGGGTTTATCTGAGTCCCTCAAGGACGAGCTGGCCGCGCAGGAACGACCTACCGAGTTAGAAGATCTTATTGCGGTGTGTATTCGGGTCGACCAGCGTCTCCAGGAAAGGAAGGCCGAACTCTCTCGGCTTCCCCCAGCCAGAGCCCCTACTTTCAATCTTACCCCTACAGATCCCCCGGCTCCAGATGATCCTGAACTCATGCAGCTGGGAAGTCACCGAGTCTCCTTCTCTGAGAGACAGCGCCGGAGGGATAGCGGGCTCTGTCTTTACTGTGGTCATCCCGGACACCAGGTGCTTTGCTGCCCAATCAAGCCGGGAAATGCAAACACCCAATGAGGTGTAAGGGGATCACATTGGGCACTATCTCTCCTTCCCCTTCTATCCAGGAAATCTTACCGACTCGGATCATGCTTCCGATACTTCTCAAAGGTCCTGACTTTCAAGCAGCAGCATCCGCCTTCATTGACTCCGAGTCTGGAGGGAACTTTATTGACCAAGATTTCACTCTAAGGAACGCTATTCCTCTCATTCAACAACCTGTGCCTGTTGGGTTGGAAGCCATTGACGGACGCCCTCCCCAGCGGCCTTCATTTCACGGGAAACCTGCGTGCTCTCTCTCATAACAAAGGACGGTCACAAGGATGAGATTTCTCTTTACGTTATTCATTCACCATCCGTGGAGGTAATCTTGGGCCTTTCCTGGCTCCAACGACACAATCCACACTTGGATTGGACTGACCAAAGACCCATATAATGAAGTCCCCTATGTGCTAAACCTTGTATCAGTCCTGTGCAGCAGATCTGTGGTCTACAAATTCCCAAGCCGGACAAGTCTGTCCTACCTGAAGTTTATGCTGAATTCCAAGATGTCTTTGACAAGGTACGCTCAGAAGTCCTTCCCCCTCATTGCCCTTTTGATTGCCCGATTTATCTCTTGCCTGCTGCTGTTCTCCCCAGAACCAGATCTTACACTCTTTCTCTTCCTAAGACCAAAGCGATTTCAGAATATATTCATGAAAATCTGAAGAAGGGATTAATTCGAAACTCTTCATCCCCCGCTGGGCGAAGGTTTTTTCTTTGTCAAAAAGGACGGTTCTCTCCGCCTCTGCATAGATTACAGAGGGCTCAATAAGATCACTTTGAAGAACCGTTATCCTCTACCACTCATCTCTGAGCTTTTTGATCGCTAGCAAGGTTCCACTATTTTTTCTAAATTAGGTCTCCGGGGGGCATAAAATCTGATACGTATACGTCAGGGCGACGAATGGAAGACGGCCTCCAACATATGCGATGGTCATTACGAATATTTAGTCATGCCTTTTTGGCCTGTGTAACGCTCCGGCGGTGTTTCAAGAATTTGTGAAGGAGATTTTTCGAGACCTTCTTAATCTTTTTGTCATAGTCTATCTTGATGACATCCTTATCTTTTCTAAATCTCTTTCTGAACATATTCATCATACCACACTAATCCTGTCTCGTCTACGGGAGAACCACCTCTATGCTAAACTGGAGAAATGCCAGTTTCACCAAACTTCTATGTCATTCCTTGGCTATATTATTTTAGACTCTGGATTCTCCATGGAACCTGATAAACTCAAGGCAGTGTTGGAATGGCCACAGCCCACATCTTTGAAAGCAATTCAACGTTTTTTTTAGGGTTCACTAATTATTATCGTAAATGTATTCGAAACTTTTCTTCTACAGTAACTCCGATCACTGCTTTAACTAAAAAAGGAGCAGATGCCTCTTCCTGGCCACCTGCGGCACTCCAAGCCTTTGATTCACTCAAAAAAGCTTTTGTGTCCGCACCTATCTTACGCCACCCAGACCCCAAACTACCCTTCACTCTGGAGGTAGATGCTTCTGACGTTGGGGCTGGGGCTATTTTGTCTCAGAGGCAATCACCTCAAGCCAAGCTACACCCTTGTGGTTTTTTTTCTAAGAAATTTTCTTCAGCAGAGCAGAACTATGATGTTGGCAACCGGGAGCTTATAGCTATCAAGCTTGCACTACAAGAATGGAGACACCTTTTGGAAGGTACCGAAAACCCCATCACAATTCTCACAGATCATAAAAATTTGCTCTACATAGAAAGCGCTCGACCCCTTGGTGCCCGTCAGGCCCGTTGGTCACTTTTTTTCTCTAGATTCAATTATCTTATATCTTATATTCCTGGGTCAAAAAACCTGAAAGCTATCGCTTTGTCCCGCAAATTCGTGTTAGAAGACAAGTCTAAAGACATATCAGAGACTATCCTTCCTTTCAAATATGTTATTTCCGCTAATTCTTTTGACGTCCTGGAAGGCATTTTGGGTACTCAAACTCTCATTCCTGAAGGTCTAGAGGTGCCGGGGGGTTGTTTATATGCTGCACCACAATTTCGTAATAAAATTCTACAATGGGATCATTCGTCTAAGTATGCCGGTCATCCTGGCACCAGAACAACTACGGATCTCATCAGATGAACATTTTGGTGGCCCAACATGTTAAAAGACATTGAAGAATTTATCAAATCCTGCTCCACTTGGGCTTGAAATAAAACTGCACGCAGCAAACCACCTGGCCTTCTACGGCCACTGCCCATACTGGATCGTCCCTGGAGCCATCTGTCTATGGACTTCATTGTTGACCTTACTATTTCCAGAGGAATGAACACCATTCTGGTTATTGTCGACAGATTCTCAAAGCAATCACACTTTATTCCTCTGAAAGGCCTACCCAACTCTGCTACCTTGGCGGATATCTTCATTAAGGAGATCTTTTGCATTCATGGGGTACAATTGTCCACAGTGTCCGATCGTGGATCTCAATTTATCTCGAAATTCTGGCGTGCATTTGTCCAAAGAATGGATATTTCTCTTCATTTTTCCTCAGGGTATCATCCCCAGACCAATGGACAGACTGAAAGGACTAACCAGACCTTGGAGCAGTACTTACAATGCTTCATTTCTGACGCCCAAGACGACTGGTTGGATCTTATTCCATGGGCAGAATTTGCCCACAATTCCCTTAGGAATTAATCTACACGGGAATCCCCGTTCTTTATCAATTATGGTTTCCACCCGGCACGGCTCCCCATCACTTCTTCTTCTTCAGGGGTTACAGCAGCGGGCAACAGAATTAATTCCTTACAGGAGTCATGGAGGAGGATTCAAAAGACTCTCGAGGAGGCAACTCGCAGACAGAAATCACAGGCTGATCGTCATAGCCGCAAGGCACCCAACTTCAAACCAGGAGAAAGAGTGTGGCTTTCTTCAAAAAATATCAGGCATAAGACAACGACTCTCAAATTGGCCCCAAGATTCCTGGGTCCATTTCCTATCCTGGAGCGAGTCAATCAGGTTTCTAGCGTACCATCTTAAACTCCCTCCTTCCATGAGGATACCTTCAGTTTTTCATGTGTCTCTCTTGAAGCCAGTTTTTCAAAATTCTCAATTTCCAGATTCTTCATCCATACCACCGCCTGTAATCGTACAATGACAAGAGGAGTACGAGATACAATCCATCATCGACTCAAGACGATATAGAGGGGCTATTCAATACTTAGTCCATTGGAAGGTGTTTGGACCAGAAGAGTGGTCCTGGATACCATACCATCAAGTACACGCTCCCAGTCTTCTAAGGCGGTTTCATGCTAAAAAAAACCTCAAACCATATTGGAGTCGTCTTGAGGCCGCTCCTCAAGGGGGGGTACTGTAAGGAATCGGGGAGCACATCTCCCACCTTACCTGATGATTTGCATACTCCAGCGCAACTTACAGAGCGCGCACGCCCACGGAGGGCTTTCAATGCTTCCACGGAGATTGGCTCCGCCCCCCGAATGCGACGCGCATGCCCCGCGTGGCACGCACACGTGACGCGCATGCACCACTCCCCAGCTGCGTGTCAACACTCCTGATCTCTCCCACCTGTCTCCTCACCTCACAGCCTATCCCTGTCTCCGCAATAGCCGCGCCTCCGCTCCACTGTCTCATTGGCCGCCTATTCTCATATATGCTCAGCTCTCTCACTCCTTCTTTAGCTGAGCATAGTTCTTTGTAGCCTTGCTGGTCCCACGTCCATGTCCTGCAGTATTGCCTTGCCGGTCTCTGTGTTTGATCTCCTGTGTACCAACCTGGCTAGACTTTGGACCCTTCTCTGGATATCGACCCCGGCTTGCCTCTGAACTTCCGTACCTCTCCATCCCTGACCACGGCACACAAACAACGACTATCCTACGGCTCCAACCTCTTGACCACGGCACCCGGCTACCGACTACTCTCCCGGCTCCAACCTCTGACCTCGGCAAGTATCAAGAATATTCTACTCTCTCCAACCCTGACTCGGCAAACCTTGACTATCCACTCTCCAGACGTGCCTCTGCTGCTGTGGGTGGCGTCTTCTATACTCTCCCACCTCAGTACCGGGGTCCTGCTTTGTTCGTGGTGAGCGCAAGCGTTACACTGCTGAACTCATGTCCCATAGCATTGGCCTCATATCCCCTTCCCCACTCCCTACATGAGGCAACCGACCCCTGACCAGTTTTTTTTAACTGTGTGTCTGGGAATTCCTTCCATTCCAACCCCTTTCTATTTTTGTCACCCTCTCAATCACCACACGTCTTACAAAAAAATAAACACCACATTAATATTCCCGAACCATCTTATTAGATGGGGCTGAAATTCATCTCTCAAAATGTCAGAGGATTGAATACCCCCCAAAAACGTAGACTTGTCCTAGCTGAGATGATAAGAATGGATGCGGGGGTAGTTATGTTACAGGAAACTCACTTACTATCCAAAGACCAAAAATTGTTAACAGCAAACATTTCCTATTGATTTTCCAACTCTCATGAAAAACGGAAAAACTGTGGGGTAGCAATGCTAATTAAAAAAAAGATTAACTTCCAAATTGAAACGGTTAAAGCAGACAAATAGGAGGCAAATTTAAAGTATCCCTCAATCCTAACATAGAGAAAACATGGTGCAGCTTTTAGAGATTATGGGGCCGATTCACTAAGCTACGTTAACTAGCGCTAAAATGGGTTCTATCGCTCGGCCGCAAAAGGCTGAAGCCATAAGCGCTATTCACTAAGGCTGTTTGGAGCGTTTATGGCCAGCCTTGGCCAAAAGGGCCATAGCGCGCGATCACCTTTTCCCCCCCCTGTTATCGTGCTAAAAGTTATTTAGCACGATAACTATTATAAACAAAGCAGCCTGTAAGAACTGCATGGAGACGCTGCGTCTCAATGCACGGTTCTTACGGGAGATTGTGCTGGCCAAATATGAGTTTTAATAGTAGTGTACATGAGCATGGGGTCTCCTGAGCTGAACCGCATTGGTTTCAGGTCCGAGGACCCCCTACTTCAGGAGTTACAGGCCCCTTTATGGGGTGCCGGTATCCCCTGCAGAATTTAAATGTCCCGGTCACGTGACGCGGGAGCTTTAAAGTGCAGGGGATACCGGCACCCCATAAAGGGGCCTGTAACTCCTGAAGTAGGGGGTCCTCGGACCTCAAACCAATGCGGTTCAGCTCCGGAGACCTCCTGCACATCTACACTAGTATTTAAAAACAGATAACAATAAATAATAATTCATTAACATAGCGGCTATCCGCTATGGTAATGAAGCTGCATTAATGTACATTGTAATAATAGTGTGCGGGAGCAGGGGGTCCCCTGCCACCGCACAATATTAATAAAAATACATTAAAGCAGCTTCATTACCTTAGCGGCTATCCGCTAAGGCAATGAAGGGGCTAAGGCATAATAGCATGTTTATTGGGGACAATTGCCCCCAATAAACATAGCAATATACCACACACTTCCCCCCCCGCCCCCCCACACATACTATACATTAATGGGCAAAATTACTATTATCCACATATGGATAATAATGTATTTGCCCATTAAATATACATTAATCACAATAAATACATTTTGTACTCACCCTTGTCCGGGACCCACAATGAATGGCACCCGCATCTTCATCCCTGTCCATACACTGGGGTGCTGAAAAATATACAAAATAACAAAAAGTGCCAAACTAATGTCCCCTAACCCCTTAATGACCTTAGCGGTAATTAACCACTACAGTCATTAAGGGGTTAAGCCACCCTGACACGATACCCATCCTTCACACATTTATTTGTACAGTGGCTTCATCATGTATATATATATATTATAATATATATATATATATATATATACTGTATATGCATGATTAACCAATCTTAATATATAAAATCGAAAGGTTGGTACTAGCAGCGGTGAATGTGATTGGTCCGTGGCCACCCCGACTCTCATTGGCCAAGAGGTACGCCCCACTGTGACACACACCTCCTAGACGACTCTCATTGGGCAAAAGTTACAGTGACATCACTGACACACACCTACTTCACTCTCACACACTTGCACTGACAGCATACCCCCACAGAACCCCTGCGGAGTACTTGGTAAGTTTACATATCACACTCTCACCACTGTCTACACACACACACACACACACACACACACACACACACACACACACACACACACACACACACACACACACACACACACACACACACACACACACACACACACCTGTGAGTCATGCTGTCACCCCTGTGAACACAAACACACAGTCACTGTCATCCCACACACTCACACTGACCCCTGTCATCCCACAACAACCGCCGGACGAACCGCACTCCCTATAGGCGCGCACCATGACACTCACTGCGCACATTGAACCGCCATTCTCCCTCCCTAACGGCCGCCCGACAGTCCCTGTGCACATGACCGCCCATATGGCCGCCGCGCACACACACGACGACACTACGATCAACACTCCCTGTAGCCCTGCACTTTCAAATAAATATATATTAAAACAATGCCGTGCGTTTCAGTTTGTATTACAAAAATTCCCACCCATACCTTCACCTACACACTCTTTATTTACTTTGTAAAATGGCCGAAAAATAACCGCCAGCCCTCACATACGCACTGTTAATTTACTTTATAAAATAGCTGACACACGAACTTACAACATGTGCAATGCAATGTTCAATTCTTTCCCTTAATAAAATTAGTTCATTAATATGTGCAGCTCACCTCCCTCCCCGGCGGCGCTCAGCTCACCTCCCTCCCCGGCGGCGCTCACCTCCCTCCCCGGCGGCGCTCAGCTCACCTCTCTCCCCGGCGGCGCTCCAACTCACCTCCCTCCCCGGCGGCGCTCCAACTCACCTCTCTCCCCGGCGGCGCTCCAACTCACCTCCCTCCCCGGCGGCGGCGCTCCAACTCACCTCCCTCCCTGGCGGCGGCGCTCCAACTCACCTCCCTCCACGGCGGCAGCGCTCCAACTCACCTCCTTCCCCTACGGCGGCGCTCCAACTCACCTCCCTCCCCGGCGGCACTCCAACTCACCTCTCCCTGGCGGCGCTCCAACTCACCTCCCTCCTCGGCGGTGGCGCTCCAACTCACCTCCCTCCCCGGCGGCGGCGCTCCAACTCACCTCTCTCCCTGGCGGCGCTCCAACTCACCTCCCTCCCTGGCGGCGGTGCTCCAACTCACCTCCCTCCCAGGCGGCGCTCCAACTCACCTCCCTCCCCGGCGGCGCTCCAACTCACCTCCCTCCCCGGCGGCGCTCCAACTCACCTCCCTCCCCGGCGGCGCTCCAACTCACCTCCCTCCCCGGCGGCGCTCCAACTCACCTCCCTCCCCAGCGGGGGGACAGGCAGTGGGCAGCCAGCCTGAAGCTGCCTCGCGGCGCCGACTGCCTAAGATGGCGGCGCCCGGAAGGACACCCTTCCTCCCTCGCGGCACCGAGTGTCTAAGATGGCGGCGCCCGGAAGGAGAGGTGACGTGTGTATGTGACTCTGTGTGTGTGTGTGTGTGTGTGTGTGTGTGTGTGTGTGTGTGTGTGTGTGTGTGTGTGTGACTCTGTGTGTGTCACTGTGTGTGTGTGACACTGTTTGTGTGTGTGTGTGTGTGTGTGTGTGTCAGACACTGTAGGGTGGGGACCCCTCCTGTCCACTGTCCCCCCTCTCCTGTCCACTGTCCCCCCTCTCCTGTCCACTGTCATCCCCCTCCTGTCCACGGTCGTCGTCCCCCCTCATGTCCACTGTCGTCCCCCCCTCTTGTCCACTGTCGACCCCCCCTCTTGTCCACTGTCGACCCCCCCTCCTGTCCACTGTCGACCCCCCCTCCTGTCCACTGTCGACCCCCCCTCCTGTCCACTGTCGTCCACCCCTCCTGTCCACTGCCCCCCCTCCTGTCCACTGTCCCCCCCCTCCTGTCCACTGTCCCCCCCTCCTGTCCACTCTCCCCCCTCCTGTCCACTCTCCCCCCTCCTGTCCACTCTCCCCCCCTCCTGTCCACTGTCCCCCCCTCCTGTCCACTGTCCCCCCCTCCTGTCCACTGTCCCCCCCTCCTGTCCACTGTCCCCCCCTCCTGTCCACTGTCCCCCCCTCCTGTCCACTGTCCCCCCTCCCCTGTCCACTGTCCCCAGCCCTCCTGTCCACTGTCCCCAGCCCTCCTGTCCACTGTCCCCAGCCCTCCTGTCCACTGTCCACCCCCCCTTCTGTCCACTGTCCACCCCCCTCCTGTCCACTGTCCACTGTCCACCCCCCTCCTGTCCACTGTCCACCCCCCCTCCTGTCCCCTGTCCACTGTCCACCCCCCCCCCCCCCTCATAGCGGGAAATTTAACTCACGCGCAACGCCGGGTCTCTCAGCTAGTATACAAATAAATACTGTACATGGCCAAATACAATTCTCTCCAAATATCAAGCAGCACCAAGCTCAATCAATATCTAATAAATCCAAATACAAACACTCAATTTGACAATGTGTACATGATACAATTAATCTTTGCATCATATATACTATGTCAAACAATGCTCCAAATCAAATACACTAATCCAAACAAGATACAAATACAATCATTAAAGAAAAACAACGCTTCAACACAATTAATTTACCATCAATTAATCCAATCACCAATCAATTACAATACAAATCAATTACACACTTCAAATCCAACAAACAAACCATTGTGAAAAATAATCTATGTCAAAGTAACCATCAAAATAAATCTATCTTCCAAAAATAAGCCAATAAAATAATCTATAGCAACCAGTCTTTAACTAAACATTTGCAAAAATGACATGTACATTCTAAACACATTTTTACACAAAGCAGCAAATTGCAATTCCAAAAAACATCCAAACAAGGCAAGCCAACACATTTTTATTATACCTTTATGTATGTCCATCTATAGTTTACAGACATAAATACAGGTGCAATAAAAGAGCATTAAAAACAATTGAATCACATTAAAAATGAACATACAATACAAACACTGATTTGTCCTGTACGGATGTATACCCATAGTGACATACATACATTCAGGCCAAATAAATGGACATTAAAAAAAAATGGACGCCAGGAAAAAAAATCCAAAAAACCTGTCAAATAAAAATAAAATACATTTTCTTTTTTTACTTACCATTAGATGAACCAGTCAAAGCAATCAAGGGGAACCGGAAGCACTGGAGCAGCTAATCCAACAACAGGAACCAGGTAACCATAAAATAAAAAAACCATTACCATCCACAAGTGTCTTTATCTTCTTTTTTCTATTTGTAATCCATAGTGGGGGTCTTCTCCGTCTTCTTCTGTCTTCTTCCGGGGTCTTCTTATCTTCATCCGCCACGCCCTGGTCTTCTTTCTTCATAGGAGGTCTTTCCTCCTCAGCGTCTAGCCTCAAAATGAGACGACATAGGCTTTTAAAGGCCTATGACGTCACATTTTCGTCATATGGTTCTCACGGTCCTGATTGGGCCGTGAAAACTATGTGTTTTGGCCGACAAAAAAAAAATGATGACGTCATTTAAAGGCAATGAAAGCACAGCCAATCAGAATTGGCTGTGCATCAATTGTCTTTAAGATGACGTCATGAAAAGAAAGATGGGCGGCCTCACATGGTACGGTAGCCAATCAGAGCGTGGGGAATACATCCCAACTCTGATTGGCTCAAACTAAAATTGCATCGTCACTATACTATTATCTTTCTACATTGGGCACCCAGTTAGAAAAAGATAAATACATGTTGGCTTGGGAGAGGGAACTGGGTGAAGAGCTAGAGTGGGAAGACTGGCAGGATATCGGTGAGGCTATGGCCAAAACATCCATGTGTATCTTGATA
Organism: Ascaphus truei; assembly: GCF_040206685.1. Taxonomy (NCBI): domain Eukaryota; kingdom Metazoa; phylum Chordata; class Amphibia; order Anura; family Ascaphidae; genus Ascaphus; species Ascaphus truei. Next base: position 239,889,120 of record NC_134487.1, on the reverse strand, counting down.
AAAGAGAACTCCCATAAAATAGGATCACAATAGATCCAAACATCACTGGGGGAGCTGGAGGGAGGGATGAATGTGAGCATAGGAACCAACACTGAGGCAAGATCCCAAATGCCAGATGATCCAGTGGCTACGTTCTGCCGGCTCAATATCCAAATTCAAACCCCTTCACTTTGTGCTAAACCACCCCAGGGAAGTAAAAAACACAGCTGCCCAGAGGAGGAACGTAATAACGCTTCCTCTCTGCTGCGTATGAGGTGACGTCCTAAATCTAAACAATCCATTAGAAGGCATGCATAAAATCGACTCCAAATTAATTGTACATATTCTTAGTGCTACCAGATGTCTGGTCGTAAGATGCTGGAGACAGCCCAACTACCCCACATATAGAAAGGTCAGAGAACAACTATCCCCTATTATGCTCATGGAAAATCTAACTAGCTATCTTGAGGATACAGGCAGTCTTCGGTTATCCAACACAATGCGTTACTCAAAATGGCGTTGGATAGCGAAACGGTGTAAAGCGAAACACGTTTTCCCATAGTTTTCCCATAGTTGATACAATATTGTTCACGATACTAATACTATGTCGAAAAATTATCTATTGTTACATGTGATCATTGTAAATTGTATAATTGGAAAATGTCTATGGAACAATAAAGAAAGTTATTAAAAAACAAAAATCCCACGTAATAGAACAAGGATAAGGTATTTCAGTAAAGTGCAACGTGTATGGTTGGTACAATGTACATAAACATACACTACAAAAATACTTTGAAGCATTTCTTCCCTAGGCAGCTATAGCAGTTATACTTACAGAACAGCTTCCAATCCGTGTCTCTGAGCTGTTGCCGAGTTGAATCCGAAGGTCGTATTCATTTGAAACTGGTTTAGATTTGTTCATTATCCCGAAAATGCTTTCAAACGTTACCAAGATCTCGTCCTCCTCCTCGTCTGAATTCATGTACATGGTTTCGCTGTGAAGGGGTGTCTCATTGGATGACTCTGATGTGCTATCTGGAGAAATAGAAGTATCTGAATATGCCGGTGGCAAAAAATCAATTGTCACAATGGACTCTGTGCAACTTTCCTCTCCTGATTCTCCTCCAACGTCTCCTTCTTTGAAATGATTGAGAGGGAATGTGATCTTCTCAGTGGAAATCTGGGTCTGTGCGTTCTCTAGCTCTTTTTGCACATTTTCATTGCTGTTTAGCAATGTTTTCTCAGATCCTTCGTTTTCCCTCGTAACGCCATCATCTACTTGTACGGGCCTCTCTGGACTACCCGTAGCCAATGGAGTCTCCTCTGCGCCATTTAATGACTCTGGCTTGGATACTGAGGGCACGTTCCAATACAGAAAATCAATCCTAGGAGGACTCCAATCCAAGGGAAAAGTGTACTCTGAACTGTCATCTAACAAATCTCCTTGGGTTATGCCATCTTGTGTGTTTGGGCTTCTACAGCTGCTGGCGTTTGGATGAGGCGTTTCTAAGAGTAATGTAGTTGGCGGATTTGTCGTTGGTGATTTCTTCCTCTTATTGCAGAGGCTCTTCTTATGGGACTGTGGTGGCTCTGTAAAGCAGCTGGTCCCATTATTCAGAGGGGCATCATGGCAGCTGCTGCTGTTCAAAAATGAGATGCATCTGTCCACACTAGGAGTTGAACGTTCCTCACGTTGGGTTCTTGACAGCTGCTTACGAAAAGCTTCCAAACAGAACTTAACTAAGGGAAAAAATATATTTAAATTCATGTCATCAGTACACATTATTTTCTAACCTGGCAGAAAATTAGACAATTACTATTGAGTACTTATAAAATAACTGCCATATTATATTTTGTGATATTTCCAGTGGTTGACGTGCATTATAGAAGTAATGGTACGGTGCTCGTATACAGCATAGTTTAATCCTGATTGACAAAAACATACATTTGTGGACTCAATTTACCAATAACAAGAGAGGGAGAGGTTATCTTTAAAATAATTTAACTTCTAAAAAAAACTAGAAGTGATTGTAGTTTTAAAAAACAGCAAAAGTAGTGGTAACTCCAAGTTCGACCATAGAATATTTCATAAATGTTGTCATTTGGTGGCTGTTGTAATATCCGAGGAACAAACAATGTGTCAGATAAGAATTCTGATTGAAATTTCTGTTAAAAGCATTTCTGGTTTTGACGTATACAAACAGCTGAGACCTGATCACTATTGCTTTTTCATTTCACTTCCACTTGAAACAGGACATCTCTGGGCATGAGAATCAGTTATACCAATTTATGCCCACAGTACTGGGATCTATGAAAGTTTCCAGTTTGGTTTATTAGGATATTCTGTTAATATCCATTTCTCTCGGGCCATGAAAAGCTAAAATATAACGTGCTTATCACCTTAAGAGAAGGGGTAGCAAGGCAAAGGCTGAGGTGTGAACTGTGTGTAAAGAACAGTTTAAAATTACACAAATAATTCCAAAACAAAAAGAAACGGAGAAAGTAAAAACACTGGACAAAAACAACTTTCAGAGAAGCTAGCACTATATTCAGCAGAAGTAGAATTACATAACATAGGAGTATCTGAGACTAAACAATGACTGGTTTCTGAATGCAATACTGTATGTATTTCAATGTATCTTTAAAGATTTAATTAAATGGACAACTCAGTGTTTTAATCTTTGCCTTGTCTTTTAGAACTCCCTGGTGTAAAGGTTGTAATACTGATAAAAACACGTACATTACATAGCTAGAATTCAGGTAAAAAGGTGTAAGAAGGATTACAGCTATCCACAAACTCATAATGGCAACTAGGATCTAATCACAAAAATCAACTCACAATGCAGTGCTGCCTTTTGCTTGGCTTGTTGTGTGCATGTTGTTACATAGTGTGTTTTTTGTTGACTTTTTGGGTTTAGTTAAACTGAATAAATTGACAGTGTCTGAATGATCATTCTATATCTATTGTCAGAGAACTTCCAATATAAGGACAGACGTTTATGGAGCACTTAATGCATCTTTTAGTGTAGCTATCCAAATAACTCGGAGGAAGAAAAAGATCGATGCCGCAGCCTTTCCAAGAAGCACAGGGACTCACCAGGTAAAAATAAAACTGAAGTTTATTCTAACAACATTAAAAATGAACACCTAGGACGAACAAAAATAGAGCAACCCAGAGGTTGCTCTATTTTTGTTCGTCCTGAGTGTTCATTTTTAATGTTGTTAGAATAAACTTCAGTTTTATTTTTACCTGGTGAGTCCCTGTGCTTCTTGGAAAGGCTGCGGCATCGATCTTTTTCTTCCTCCAATGCTCCGGATCGAGCAAGCGCCGGGGAGTGACGTACAGTAATCTGTGTGCGCACACACTGACATCAGGAGAGAGGGAGTGAGAGTCACGGACACACAGAGGATAGCTGTATCGTGAGTTAAGTGTTACTCCAGGCTGATCCTGTCTTTCTGCATGATAATACATGGACATTTGTCACACACAGCAGTATTGCTCTCTTTATCTCTCCCCTAGAATCTCCCTATTTCCACTGCTACAGAAGGCATTGGCAGACGCCATGAGGTGTTACCTTTGAGCTCCTCAGTCGGTTTTTCTCTTACATTATCCAAATAACTCAACAGTTATGGGGTGGAAGGTTATTGAAACCATTTCGGGAAGGGTGTGTGGAAGAAACAGTCAATAGTGTAGGGAAAAGGTCCAATAAATGATTTAATATTTTTTATATCTTACATTAATAGAGCTACACTGTAACCAAAAGATGTAATAACCACCAACTGACTTCAATTATTCTACGTTTATCCTAAGCCCTGGATCTACGCTGCAACTAGTGAACGGACCATGGGGGGGTTGGGGAAAACAGTTGGGTTGTTCTTTTAACAGAAAATAAAGTCAACACAGAAATCCTCTTTGTACAAATAAATATACAGAACCCCTATAAGCTCATATTGAACGCCCAAAATAACCACAACATATATATATGCGTATAAGTGTCAAAGAGGAGTGCTACTGAGCATGGCAATATATATTTAAAACCAGAGACAGAACATGAAACACAGACAGAGCCCAGTGCTACATCCATTAACACAAATACACGGTACAGTGCCTATATATATATATATATATATACACAGTTAGGTCCGGAAATAGTACCAAAATAAATTAAGGTTACAGTTAAATAATGAATATGGGCTTAAAGTGCAGTCTATCAGCTTTAATTTGAGGGTATTCACATCCAAATTGGAGAAAGGGTTTAGGAATTACATCTCTTTAATATGTAGCCCCCTCTTTTTCAAGGGACCAAAAGTAATTGGACAATTGACTCAAAAGCTGTTTCATGGACAGGTGTAGGCTATTCCTTCGTTATTTCATTATCAATTAAGCAGGTAAAAGGTCTGGAGTTGATTCCAGGTGTGGCATTCGCATTTGGAAGCTGTTGCTGTGAACCCACAACATGCGGTCAAAGGAGCTCTCAATGCAAGTGAAACAGGGCATCCTTAGGCTGCAAAAAAAAAGAAAATCCATCAGAGAGAAAGCAGGAACATTAGGAGTGGCCAAATCAACAGTTTAGTACTTTCCGAGAAAAAAAGAACGCACTGGTGAGCTCTGCAACACAAAAAGGCCTGGACGTCCACGGAAGACAACAGTGGTGGATGATCGTAGGATCCTTTCCATGGTAAAGAAAAACTTCTTCACAACATCCAGCCAAGTGACGAACACTCTCCAGGAGGTAGGCATATCATTATCCAAGTCTACCATAAAGAGAAGACTTCACGAGAGCAAATACCGAGGGTTCACCAAGAATAGAAAGGCCAGATTAGACTTTGCCAAATAATATCTAAAAAAGATAGCCCAGTTCTGGAACACCATTCTTTGGACAGATGAAGCTAAGATCAACCTGTACCAGAATGATGGGAAGAAAAAAGTATGGAGAAGGCTTGGAACGGCTCATGATCCGAAGCATACCACATCATCTGTAAAACACGGTGGAGGCAGTGTGATGGCATGGGCATGCATGGCTTACAATTGCAAGGGGTTACTAGTGTTTATTGATGATGATGAAGCAGACGGATGAATACTGACGTGTATAGGGATATATTGTCTGCTCAGATTCAGCCAAATTCAGTGAAGTTGATTGGACGGCGCTTCACTTTACAGATGGACAATGACCCAAAACATACTGCAAAAGCAACCCAGGAGTTTTTTAAGGCAAAGAAGTGGAATATTCTGCAATGGCCGAGTCAATCACCTGATCTCAACCCGATCGAGCATGCATTTCACTTGCTGAAGACAAAACTTAAGGCAGAAAGACCCACGAACAAACAACAACTGAAGACAGCTGCAGTAAAGACCTGGCAAAGCATCACAAAGGAGGAAACCCAGCGTTTGATGATGTCCATGCGTTCCAGACTTCAAGCAGTCATTGCCTGCAAAGGATTCTCGACAAAGTATTAAAAATGAACATTTTATTTATGATTGTGTTAATTTGTCCAATTACATTTGAGCCCCATAAATAAGGGGACTGTGTATGAAAATGGTTGCAATTCCTAAATGTTTCATACGATATTTTTGTTCAACCCCTTGAATTAAAGCAGAAAGTCTGCACTTCTATTGAATCTCGGTTATTTCATTTCAAATCCATTGTAGTGACGTACAGAGCCAAAATTATTAAAATTGTGTTACTGTCCAATTATTTCCGGACCTAACTGTATATATATATATAGATAGATAGATTTTGAATAAAATGGTCTTTAAGTTTAACTCTTTGGCCAAAGTGTCGTAAGCCCTTGAGCCCCTCCAAGGCAGACCACGACTCAAGGGTCCCAACACTGTTGTTACCATGTATTTGTGTTAATGGATGTAGCACTGGGCTCTGTCTGTGTTTCATGTTCTGTCTCTGGTTTTAAATATATATTGCCATGCTCAGTAGCACTCCTCTTTGACACTTATACGCATATATATATGTTGTGGTTATTTGGGGGGTTCAATATGAGCTCATAGGGGTTCTGTATGTTTTGCAATTCTGTTCAGCTGTTCCCAGCTGATTTGGAGGGTGGCTCCTCCTTCCCAGGTTTGAAGTTCACCCCCTCCCCCTTTTAAATGGTTAAAGCTCACTCCATTTCACCTTCCACACTCATGGGAACTTGCATGCAGTTTGATTGCGACAAATCTAATACAGAGTGCTTTTCTTGGTAATGTACAGGTTAATAAGAGCTTCAATCAGACTTAGAACTATGCAACTAATTTTGACAGATTTATTATAAATCATTCTTCCTGGTAATGTACAGGTTATTAAGAATTTATATTAGTGTTAGGACCCTTGAGACGTGGTCTGCCTTGGAGGGGCTCAAGGGCTTACGACACTTTGGCCAAAGAGTTAAACTAAAAGACCATTTTATTCAAAAGATATCTATATCTATATCTATATACTAGCTGATATACCCGGCGTTGCCCGTGATGTAATGTTCTGCCTCCCCCATCCTCCCTCTCAACTCCCTTCCCCCCCCACTTCACAACATCTGTTCAGGCTTCCCCTCCTTCTCTCCTGATGACTCCCTCCACCCCTCTCTCTCTTGACTCCCTCTCTCCCCCCCTCTCTCTCGACTCCCTCTCTCCCCCCTCTCTTTCGACTCCCTCTCTCCCCTCCCTCTCTCCTGACTCCCTCTCCCCCCCCTCTCTACTGACTCCCTCTCTCCTGACTCCCTCTCTCCCCCCCTCTCTCCTGACTCCCTCCCCCCCCTCTCTCCTTACTAACTCCCCCCCCCTCTCTCCTGACTGAATACCACCCCCCGCCTGTCCGCTGTGCGCCGCCATCTTACCGGGGGCATCTGCAGGAGGAAGGGGGTCCTTCCGGAGGCTGCCTGCCCACCCACCGGGGAGGGAGGGAAGTGAGCGTTGGCGGCTGGGGCAGGAGGGCCGCGCCGCGCTTCCCCTCCGTCCGGGAGCCAGTGGGGGGAGGGAGAGGGAGAGAGAGAGTTGGGTGACGTCATAGAGCCACCAATCTGATTGGCCAGAGGCTGAGGACCAATCAGATTCACCGCAGCTAGTACCAACCTTTCGATTTTATATATTAAGATATATATAGGCACTGTACCGTGTATTTGTGTTAATGGATGTAGCACTGGGCTCTGTCTGTGTTTCATGTTCTGTCTCTGGTTTTAAATGTACAAATAAATATTTTGAGTAACAATAAATAAAAAACCACAAAAATGTAAATACCATGCCCACAGCTAGTTCACAGTGATGCAGCAGGAGGTCAGAGAGACAGCTGCCTCACTGCAACACTGAGACCCAACAGGTACAATTGAATACAGCGTATGGTAATATAGAGGAGCACTCACAATAAATAGGTATTTCTGCCATGGGTGCGCGTCCAGTCAAATCTTGCAGCCACTGTACATCAGGAATGAAGTGGTGGTCCTCCGGCGGTCTTATGAAGCAGAAATACTAGAAAGGTAGGACCGAAACGTTGATTCATATGTGAATGCATATTTATTTCTGCTTCATAATACCGCTGGAGGGCCAGCACTTTATTCCTGATATTCTCTGTACAAACATTTTCTGCTACATATTGCAAACGTTTGTGCTATAATTTCCTACATTAAGGGAGTTTGTTTCTACATTGCCCAAAGGACAGTTACAGAGCTGATCCATATATTAAGTTGAGAAGTTACCTTTTCTGCTGGGTGGGAAAAATGTATTCTCATTGGTGTCTCCACCTTCAAAACCTCGGCACTCTTCCTTCTGTATGAAAAACCACACGCATAAATTCACTTCACTAGCCTATTGGTGGTAATACTTCATGCTACCTTCCATCATCTCCCGCCTGTATTCTATATATATCAGGGGCACAACAAAAAATTCAAACTGTGGGGTGCAAAGTTTTTGTGCAGCATATCTGCTATATTAATGTATTTATTATTGCACACAAAAGAATAAACTACTATTTCAACTTCCAAAACCAAGTCTAGGTTTCCTTTTATTTTTTGATAGTATCTTAAAAACGTCATCCTCGTCTACTCTAATGTTTTTAGAAATATAAAATAACATAGGGAAGTGGTTTCAGGAGAGACAGAGAAATGGGTAGTGGGCAGCAGGGCCACTGATAGAATTCCTGGGGTCCAGGACTAGAGTTTAGACAGGGCCCCCTCCCCCACGTATCGGCGGCCTTGCGAGCCTCCGCCCTTTAACACCCGTGTGAGCCACCAAATCCATTCTCCCCCCACCCACTCCCTGTGTACTTCTCTCACTGTCCCTCATTTAATCACCCACCTCACATTCAATCTTGCTCCCTCTATCCCCCCTCACCCCACACACTACTCCCCCCCCCAATACCCATACATAGTTACATAGTAGATGAGGTTGAAAAAAGACATGCGTCCTTCAAGTTCAACCTATGCTAAATTTAGACGACAGATACTTTATCCTATATCCGTACTTACAGTATATTGATCCTAAGGAAGGCAAACAAAAAATCCCAGTGAAATATCATCCAATAATATATCATAAGGGGACAAATAAATAGAATGACCTTCCCACAATACCCACACAATCCTCCCAAAATAATTGCCCCCTCCCACAAACACACAAAAGTGGGCAGTGGGAGCAGGAGAGGGGGTAATTAGGTGCATGAGGGGTCAGAGAGATAGAGGGGGCAGTGGGTGCAGGAGAGGGGGTACGTGGATGCAGGAGAGGGGTCAGAGAGGACAATGGGTGCAGGAGAGAGAGAGGGGGTACGTGAGTGCAGGAGAGGGGTCAGAGAGAGGGCACAGGGTACAGGAGAGAGACAGGGGGTGCAGGAGAGGGGGTAAGCCGGTGAAGGAGAAGGGGTAGTGGGCACAGAGAGAGATGAGGGGAAGAGGGAATGATTACAGGAGGTCTCATGGCAGGAAGCCTCTGCAATGTATAGCTGCTGCCTGCCATTTGACCTCCTCCTCCTAGGGGTCCTATACTCAAATGATTCTTGGACTTGTAGTCCTGCTGTCTTTCTAAGATGTAGCATTACATTAGGAGCTGGACTACAACTCCCTTTAGAGGTGGGACGAGACACCTCCCATGTGCCATCCTCCTACTCTGCCGCCCTGCACCAATATATGAAATTCTTTGGGGGTGTAAAAGCCCCCTTGCACCCCCCCTGGTTGTGCTACTGATATATACAGTTTAGTATAGCATTTGCCTGTATGTTTAAGTTATATTGCGTACACACATGCTACACATAAATAAAGATAAACAAGATTCATATATAATAAATAAAGTCCTAGATATGACACAGGCAAACTGCATATTTGACTGATCATATTTCCAGAAAATATTTTGTTTAATCGGTATAATACTATATTTGCCAACATTTGTTATTACCTATTATATACACAAAATTACAAGCTGTACAGTAAATCTGTGAACTATCAAACAAACTGGTTGTTGACTAGAATCTCAGCGGTGCGCACACTGGGCGGCACGCCCCCCAAGTGGGGGTGGGGGGGCGGTTAGAGGCCCCGTGCTCTCCCCCACTGCATTTAAATTGAATGCCGGGAGAGGCGTGAGGCCTCTGTAACTTACTTACCTGTTCTCTGCGGGTCTTCGGCGACACGTCGCCATGGCAACGCGGCATCAAATGGCGCAACAGGGTCATGTGATGTCACGTGTCGCCATGGCAACGCACATCAAATGACGCAGCGGGGTCACGTGACGTAATTTGATGCCGAGTCATTGGGAGAGGGGGGGGGCGCAAACGCTGCGGCTCCCGGGCAGGGGGGGTGCAACTGAAGAAGTTTGCCACCCCTGGAAAAGATAATCTCTCAACATTCTGTATCTCCACCTTTACTGGAGAACGAAAAATACAGCTTTTGATACCATTTATTGACATTTTGGTTTCTTAAACTTAGGCTAACCTCTGAACTTTTATAATTCTGCTGCATCCTTGCTGATCTAGGTAAAGCATCGGCCACCTGGGCAGAGGGAACTTCAGTGATCTTTCTTTCCTGCTTTATCTCCCGCTGCCGCTTATACTCTTCCAGACTGGACTGAAACCTCTGGCTAAAAAGGCCATTCTTGTGATTCCGTGGGGTAGACGACGGGATTTTGTACCATGGCATATCCCCCCAGGGGCAAAACGGACTGGAGCTGGGTGTGACACGAGTTAACCCGGAGTTTGGATGATAACTGGGCTGCATTTTACATGCGCTCTGTGGTTTGAACTGCAAAGTTTTGCTCTTGTTTGCACTGGAACTCTTACTCTTGGGCAGTTGCAGATCCACACGTTTTTTCTTGACTATCTTATTTCTCTGTTTCCCAAATGGGTCTATCAGCTGTCGCTTATGAGATATTATCCCTCCACATGCAAGATGTGTAGGCTGTCCAGCTAAACACTTGGAACTGTCACCCCTATCCAAAAGTCCTTTCGAAGGGCCGCTTTTCACTTTGGCTCGCAAGATTGCGCCCTTTCTCTCCAGTGGCTCTGGCAAAGTTACTTTCCGTTCCAGTTTTGTCCTTGTTGGACCTGTCTCACTTGTTCTAGAGTTTTGCTGAAGCATTAGTGGTACAGAGGCAAATGAGACGTGGATCATGGTTTGCGAGGCCGTTAATTCATTGTTTTCTTTTATGGCTTATGAAAGAAGGGAAAAGACGGGTTATCAGTTTCCGAATCCTAGTGACAAACGTTTGTGGCAAGTTGCCTGATTTACTTATATTAAATGCTACAATACAAAACAACTGTTTAAAACTGGGAATAAAAACAGACCACCTATTAGGGACTCTGGAGGCGATGTATCAAGCAGAGTTGATAAATTAAGCAATACATCAACAAGTAGCAAGTCCATGAATTATTGTTTCGTTCTTCATCAAATGCATCAAACATTAGAAATGTATTTCTCATATCTGCTATGTTTGCATATCTATTGCATGTGAGGTTAAGCTAAATACAGTATATTTGGGAAAACTTTGAGTGTCAAAAGAAATAATATGGGGAATATGTGTTTGCAAGGTTCTATTTGAGTTATGTAACCAGGTAGGCTTCCACCATTGTTTTTTCTTGACTCATTAAACGCAAATAAATAATGTGGCAATAGGAGCAAATACAGATCTATCACATTATAATACTCAAACTTCAGGTCACCTCTCTATTCTGCTCGATAACACAGGCAGGTTATAATCAAGCAAAGTACACTGAGACATTAATACTAATGGAAGTGAGATAATAAATTCATAAACGTGAGTATGTTCAAGAAAACAACTAGTCTTCTAAAAGGCCTTTTTGTTTTTCACAATCATGCTTATGTCATGTACCGCTGCCACAGATTCCAAAGGCTTTTTAGTTTAATTTTAACTCCAAACTTATTATCCATTATTTGTAAAGCGCCGATATATTCCGCAGTGCTTTTAACTGCATTTTTAGACACTTTTTGCAACAATAGGTTTTCGTGTGTTAATCATACTTTTCCGTATTATACAGGGACCAAAGACTCTGCAAGTATCAACTTGAAACTATGTTTGATGGTGGCAGCGATTTACGATACATATATTGTGACAGATTGAGGGGAGATATTTGAAGGACCCTGCGTGGAGAGTAATGAGTCAGCTACATAGCTGTGTATTAACTCTTATCTCATACAGGCGTGCCATTCATGCACTTTTAGCAGTTTGTTACATAGCCCCCAAACATAGGTAATGGCTAAGTAGTCACTACTACCTGGAACCAGCAAAATGTCATGAAATATTTCTTGGCGTTGCTCCTCTGACTCAAGTTTTCAGCAAAGATAGTGAGAACTCAAATTTTGCTCTCGTCATTTGTCTAGTCGCTACAACATCTTAGGGGAAATAAAGCCCAGTTCATGGTGACTTACACATCCATTTTTATGCATTATTTCACTCTCGTGCTGATCTATTAGATAATTCTGAAGGTACATAACAAACATTAAGCAATCTTCATGCACCAGAACTAGCATTATGTTTTTATTTCCCACAAAAAATATATCCAGTGGGGGCACTAAAGCACATACAGATGCAGCGGCCGTTATTAAAAGGCATCAAGGCGCCGTTTTCATATGCGCTGCTGTACTCCATGCAGCATGAACGCAGCTGAACGTGGCCAATCACCCCAGGCACATGCGTTTATCGCGGTTCTTTGAATTTTATGGATTGTGTGCAATTATATGCAATGAAATGAATGAATTGTAATGTGTACAGTACTGTGCTACTGTGCTACAGTGTCAATTTCAGGTGTTTATAAGCCAGAACACTAAAATGCCATTTTATGCACTCGCCTGCACTTGCGTCTTAAGACGGTATGGTTGGAAGTAATCCCGCGCTATCACATGGATATTCCGAGGTATAAACCACGTGATTTTGTAAAATTATGGCCGCTGCATCTGTACTGACATCAAGTTTTAAGGGAAGAAAAAAGTCTCCTTTGTAGAGAATTGCCTTTTTTCTCTGGTTCACAATCTTTATTTATGTTACATTTCTTTCGATTTATTTGTTCATTTTGTGTTTTTGTAAAAAAAGTTTACAATGCAACGTTTGTGCCAACTCCCTGCTACATTTAGCAAAAATGGCAATATATAGGCCGTGTTATAGGATCATATGGCCTGAGTTGTATGAAGATCTTCAAATTTGCTTCACAGAAAGAAAACAGCAAATCTCACTTGGTTGGGGAACTCTCGCGACAAATTCACACATCTTTTCTTTTCATTCGTTTAGACTGTTAGTTGGTAATTACAAGATTTGCACCATGTATCGAGGCATTCAAACAGGCCTTATTGTATTATAGACGGCGCTTTGAAAAGCATTTTAAAGATAAGTCTCTGCATTAATTTATCAAGGTTTGTGGCACCCACATGCATCAGATTGGGATTTGGGGAGTTGCTACAAACCTCTCGGACTAATGACCATTGTCAAATAAAATACATTTTATTAAAAAGGGGGCACACCTTGATGTGGTCTGCAAACTTACAAATGCTTTGGCCAAATAATTTAACCAAGTGACCCTCACTCAGTGGCGGCTTTCCCATTAGGCCCGGGCCTAGGGCTGCCAAATTTTGGGGCGGCAAAAATATCAACCTCCACATACCGCCGCGCTCTCGGACCTGATGGGAAGTCACATAGCTATTGCGGCCACCTCCTAACCTGCCGCCCTTCTTCTCCTTCTGAACCGCAAATTGCTCGTTGCTGTGGCAACGCGACACCGTGTGACATCACGTTAGTGACGTCTGCGGCACCATTTGACACTACGGTTCAGAAGGGGGAGAGGGAGGCAGATAATTGCCTAGGGGCCCTCACATACTGCATGAGAGAAAAACAGATAAGTATTTAACTACGTGTATATGGTTTGTCATGTTGGATGTAGGTTGGGGCTCTCTAACTTTTGTTTATACTCTATTCAAGTGCTCAGATGCAGAAGAAAACAAAAATATACATACGTACAATTTGCGATCTAATCTTTGGATTGTGAATAGCCTTCATAATCTCATACATATGACCTAGTGTGTACTGTACCTGTGCTTGTGCTCTGTATTAATAGCAGAATTCGGAACACTTTATGAAATTATATATTTAGAATAGAGGTAGTAAGCACCTCTCAAACATTAATTTCTAACAATCAGTATGACCCACATGTTTTCAATTACAGATAGTTTATTTGGGTGTTCCTCAGAGCAGTTTTAAGTTTTCAGTGATTCCGTTAAAAGACATAGATGGAAAAGTTATGAGAGAAGCTTCCCTACCTGCCCTGCATGTTCTGGAGCACAAATCATCTCTGCAGAAAAAAAAAAAAAACACAAAAATCATAAATCATACTATTAATAGCGAGGTTTAGTCTGCTTCTGAATTAGTTTACCACTGCATACTCTCCATTCATGGCTTTTTTTTTTTTCATTCACAAACCCATCCTCAAAAAGAAATAAAACATTTGTTTATTTGATGTGTGTAATTGGAAGGTTATAATTTCTTTAATATTGACAAAATTGTATGTATGTTATTATCGTTTATGCTGTCTGTTTATATATTGAAAATGTCAACAAAAAATGAAGAGGAAAAAAATAAATAGTAGTTATTGAGTAGTAGAAGACTAAAATACAATATTGTGTTCCTAACCCATCCAACCTAATTGTAAGCAAAAGCCCCTACTTTAAAATAATTTCAGATTTATTTTCACAATGGATGAAAATAAAACTATATTTCAGGTAAGTCATTTAGTAATATTCTACATCACATCTTCCTTCAGACATATGTATTAAGAACGAACTTCAACACATTAGCCCCTCCACATGCGGGAAACAGATTTTACTTTCCACGTATCAAGGGAAATGTTGTTTTGACAAATGTTCTATTTTTATGCTGTTTACTTAGGGAAAGGAGTCATTTAGAGAGACACACTAGGAACTGTCTTGTAAAACTAACTTTACTTTAGTTAAAACAACATGAGATCTCCCAAGCACACTGAGGACACTTAAAACTTCAATAAATGTTTCCACTTCACAGATTGTTTAGGAAGTCTACATGAGTATTTGTTGAAGGTTAAGGAGTAGGGATACCTTTGGGAGAATGAATGAAGAATATTAGGTACCACTCTATTTATGGAGGGAAATACTGAAGGAACTTGATAGTAGACAATCTGAAGCCTGATGACATACATCCAAGATGACTCAAGGAGATTTAACAGGTGCTCATTGGCGAAACCAGGCCACTGGAGAAGGAAAGATGGAATCCCACAAGTGAAAGCCGATAGTGGCAGGTAGCCTACATCTTGTGGGGAGAAATTAACTGGTAACCCTGGGTTGTGACACTTCAAGAATTTATATACTACAACATATACTTTTGTCTCTTGACATCTGCCCCAAAAAAGCCCTTGTTAACTGGTACATATAAATTGGTGCTGACGGGGAATCGGTGATAGTCAAGTACGCTCATCCCCACTTCCTCATTTCTGTGATCTAGGCTCCACAGAACCACTTTTTCCAGAGACCTGCACGTTCATTGCTCCAGTGAACAGCAGAGATAATATACTCAAGAAGTCTACATAACATGCCCTCAACTAGAGGTTGTGACTCCTCATGAATCAGGTAACTCAAACGGGAATATTGGGGAGACCATACTTTTGTGATCTTCTTTGAGTCAACAGTATACTGAGCTTTTACTACAAAGGACTTTCACATGCCATGGTCCAATGGTCAAAGGACAGTCAGGGACATCCAAAATCCTCCACTTCTTTGTGCAGCACTGCTGTATCATACTCTCCAAATTGCATGACAAGGAAAGAAAAAAGTTGAGGTGTTTCTAGATTCATATAGCGACCATTCCAGTGATTATGTCTTTGAAGTGGAACAACGCTGTTTATGTTCCTTGTGATTATGCACAAATTGATTTATCTCCATGTTAAAGCAAAAATAATATTGTGAACTCCAAAAAGCAGTGACTCATTGTGACTGTAAATTAATTAATGCCTGTTTGCGTCTTCTGTGGGACAAAAGATCATTAGAAATATACTGTAAAGTTCCTACTGCTATATTATAATATCTGCTATTGCACACACTGTCATCTATTTTGTTAATGTGCTACATTGTTACATAGTTACATAGTAGATGAGGTTGAAAAAAAGACATGCATCCATCAAGTTGAACCTATGCTATCTATGCTGTTCGCCCTCTGTATGGAGCCCTTAGCAGCACAAATACGTAGCAAATACGTAGCAACCCGGATATCACCGGGCTTACTATCCATTCACAATCCCATAAAAAAGCCTTGTATGCGGACGATATTCTATTACTAATATCAAAACCTCTGACCTCCCTCCCAAACTTGTTCGACCTGGTAGGAAAATTTAATAAAATATCTGGCTTTAAGATCAATCAAGCAAAATCAGAGGCCCTAAACCTAAGCCTCCCAAAAGAAGTAGAAAAATTGATAAGTCTAAATTTTAATTGGCAGCAAAGAAGCATCAAATATCTGGGAACCCACATCACTAATAATCCTAAGAGTATATAAAACGCAAATTATCCCAAGCTGATTCGGACTCTGAAGAGTGATTTAAAAAAGTGGATGTCCCACAGAATCTCCTGGATAGATAGGATACACAGCGTCAAAATGAACATCCTCCTGCGTATCCTTTACCTATTTCAGACGCTACCAGTGCCACTGAGACTGAAGGACTTACTCTCACTTCAGTCTGAAATCTCCCACTTTATATGGGGAGGTAAAAAACAGAGAGTAAAGAAGACAATTATGAAAAGATCCACCCGGACAGGAGGACTGGCGGTACCTTGTTTGCTCTCCTATTACTACGCGGCTCAATTATGCCAAATTACTCAATGGCAGTCTAACCCAGCATTGAAAAGATGGGTAGATCTGGAAAAAGCAGTTTGCTCCCCATTGGAGTTAAACGACCTCATCTGACTACCTAAAACAGAGCTAAAGACAGAGATCTTGCCGCTCACCTCAATGACCAACTCCCTATCTGTTTGGAAGGCCACCAAATTTAGTAACTCTCTAACAACTAAAAACTCATTGATGACACCATTATGGGGAAATCCTGATTTTGCACCTGGAATGTCGGAGGGCGCCGCAGAAGGTTGGAAGCGGTACGGATATGGGCGTTTTAAAGATATGGAGGGTAATAACAAGATTAAATCATTTGAGCAATTTAGATTAAACAAAGAGATCCCGCAATCTGAATTTTTTTAGATACCTCCAGCTCAGAGCATTTTATAACAAACATTCCCCCCATCCCCCATTGACTACATTTGAGAAGCTCTGTCTAGCAGAAGTAGACACTAAGGGACTCATATCGCAGATGTATGGAGAGGTAATCGGTTCTGGGCACACACCAACAAAAAACGACATATATGACACAGTGGGAGAAGGATCTAGAGGAACAACTAGAGGAGGAGGAATGGGTAGCTATATATGAGGCGACAGCTAAAAGTTCTATTTGGTCACGTTAAAAGAGAACGCATAAAAGTCCTAATGAGGTGGTATCTCACCCCACTAAAATTATCAAGGTTTGTGCCAGGATACTCCCAGCTGTGCCCGCGACAGTGTGGAGAATTTGCTTCACATGCTGTGGTCTTGTCCTCGGATAGCGCCACTTCGGGAAGAAATTAGAAATTGGATTCAGAGGATTTTCAACCTCACAATTCCCCCGGATCCGTGGCTGTTACTTCTGAACAGACCACTACCGGGTCTATCTACAGCCACAAATAAATGAGTTGCCCATTTTGCAACGGCGACAAGATGCGAGATCGCAGCACGGTGAAAGCAATCTGAAATCCCAAATATCCCCACAATTCGGAACAGAATTTGGTACGTGTGCCAGATGGAAAAGTTAACGAGTCTGTTTAACGACACTGGCGTCAACTATCTAAAAGTCTGGTTACCATGGTTGGCACAGACAGACATCCCAGGGGTAGAGATTAACACAATTTGGCATTGATATTCAGAAGTGCGTTCTCGTTTGACTGACGGGTTCCGGATTCAGACAGGACCAGGAAATGTATAATAGTAGAGTACTGGACGGGCAATAGCAGTGTCACGGGAGACTCCTATGGCGGGTAGGATCTCGGTGGCCGGAACAGCACGAGCGTAGTAGGGGTCACAAGCAGGCGTCCGAGGCAGGTGGCAGGCAGCGAAGTCAGGTACAAGCAGGGGTCCGAGGCAGGCGGCAGGCAGCGAAGTCAGGTACAAGCAGAGGTCGGCAACGAGGAGACTGGAACAGGACAGGCGGGGCAGGACAGGGACTAAGAACAGGGAGCAGGGACTGAGACCGGGGAGCAGGAATAACCAGGGACAAGCCAGATTACTAGCAAGGACCTTTACTGAGAACAGACTATGGTACAGGTACAGGTACAGG
Organism: Ascaphus truei; assembly: GCF_040206685.1. NCBI lineage: Eukaryota > Metazoa > Chordata > Amphibia > Anura > Ascaphidae > Ascaphus > Ascaphus truei. Next base: position 239,871,298 of record NC_134487.1, on the reverse strand, counting down.
AAACAGGTCAGGATCAGCGACAGGCATGAGCATACTGTAGGAGTCTGACTAGCAAGCAAAGGCAAAGGAAAAAGACAGGAAGCAGAGCTATAAGACAGAGAGAGGAGCAACAAGAAGACAGACAGACAGACAGAGGAACCCAGAGCCAACAGAAGGCAGCAGCACACCCAGTGGACAAAGAAGCTATGGCTAGGCAGGAGGTCTAGGCGAACCTGACATTACTCCCCCCTCTCGAGAGCGTTCTCGGACGATCCTCCAGGCTCTTCCCGGAGGCCTTGATGGAAAGGTGACTCAAGGTGACCCACCTCTGGTGGTTTGTCAGTGGGCAGAGGGTACTCCACAGGTACATTGGGTGCTGCAAGGAACCTCCGAATGGGTGCGTTCAACCCAAAAGCAGGGGCAGAGACATCAGGAACGTGGGCAGAGACGGGTGCAGCCTTTCTACGTGAGTCAGTGGGGACACAGAGTTCACTCTTCGTGGTCTCTTTTTGTGACCAATATATCTCTTTATCCATAATCATTAGTGTTTCTCTTAATACTCTGATTTCGTCTTTGAGTTTCTGCTCCTTCAATCTCCAGTCAGCTCTATGCACCTCTCGGCTCAAGTCTTTCTCAGGCCCCGGCGAGTGACGATTGGACTCCAAGAGCAAAACTCGCAGGTCATTTAAATTTCTCTCTTTCTTGAGCACATCTTGACTGATCATGACAAACTGTCCAGAGGAATCGTGGGATTTCCTAGAAAGAGCTTCTAGTTCCACGTCCAGCTTCTTATTGTCCTGCTGGTGGATCCCATAGGCTGAGCCTGAGTTTCCAGTGATCTGAGACTTCTCCGAGCTGCTTCTCATGGCTTCCATTAGTTTCTCCACTTGGTGACCCTGATCCAAAGCAATTCGGAGGGCGTCTTCAGTGCTAACCAAGCGATGCTGTAACCGTAGAACTTCTGACGCAGTGGAAGGGTCTATTAGGGAGTAGCGCCTCTGATCTGATACCGATCTCTCTTTATCCTCCTTTTTGGCAAGCTGAGTCTTGAGCTCAGCGATCTGTGCCTGCAGCGCTGTGAGCTGCTGAGATGTGAGTTCAGCTGCTAGCTTTAGCTCTTCCTCCAGCGAGGCTCTGGTCATGCTCAGTGTGACCTTCAGCTCCTCATGCTGTTCTTTGGGGACACACTGGGTACTCAAATACTCTTCCAGCATCTTTATCTTGTAGGCAGTCTGGAAACTTTCTTCCTGCAGAACTCGCTGCTTTTCTTCAGCATTCACCCATTTCTCCTTCGTGTCCTGCAGATGTGCACGCAGTTCTTGCATGACTCTGCAGCATATTTTCTGTTTGTGTGCACCGCTCCAGGGAGACACGTTCTTCTTGCAGCATTCTCTCTGCATTCTGCAGTGCTGTCTGCACATCCAACTTTTCCTGGGCCAACTGCTTCTTCTCCTCTCCTAATTCATGGAGTTTCTTATCTCCTTCACTGACCTGGACACAGAGATTCTTGTACTCTTGGGTTACAGTTTCAAACCTATTTTTTAAGTCTTCGGAGGCGTCTCTCATAGAACGTATCTCTGTTTTGAAGTAGCATCTCTCCTCCTGAACGACTTCCATCTCTTTTTTGAAGTAGCAAATCTCCTCATGGGAGACTTTAAGCTCTGTATTAAGCCTGTCAATTTCCTTCATAGAGATTTCCAGGAATTCGTTACTCTTAGAAGCGAGGCGCCGATTCTCAGCAGCATCAGCATATGCCTTCTCCAGCTCACCTGACATGACATCCAGGTCACTCTCCAACTGGTGTTTTTCTTTTTCCTGGAGAACACACTTAGCAATTGCTGAGGATAGACCGCTCTGTAGTGCAGCCTTAGCTTCTTGCGCTTTATCTAAACGTCCACGAAGACAATCAATCTCTTTTCGTGCAGCTTGAAGCGTCTGAGTAGGAGCATCTTTCTTCTCTTCCACTATTCTTGGGATACGTCTGTGAGTTGCCTTAAGCTGCATCATATCTCCTTCATCAAATGCAGACTCTGAGGTTAAATTTTCATTCTTAATTCCTTCTGCAACTTCCACAGTAATGCCTCCCTTCTTTTTCTTCTTCCTTACTTTGAGAAGTTCTGAAGAATCAGTGGTACTGTGTTCACATTCACTGCTCAAGACTGTTTGAGTGGGAGCCATAATTAAACCACACTTCCCAAGAAACCAGTAAAGAGGAAATGTGTTTTTAAAACAGAAGCATTAGAATGAACAACAGGAATATTAGACACAGAGAGACACAAGATAGGAGAGCTGACCCTTTGAGACTTCAACATCAGTCACAGAGATTATAAATGCAAGGAAAAAACATAGACAGAGAAACCTGCAGTTATATCTGAATCTTTTAGACATTAGGCGTAGGGATATCATACAGACAGAGAAAACCTGCAGTTACATCTAAATCTTTATGCATCAGGCGTAGGGATATCATATAGACAAAGAAAACCTGCAGTTACATCTAAATCTTTATGCATCAGGCGTAGGGATATCATATAGACAAAGAAAACCTGCAGTTACATCTAAATCTTTATGCATCAGGCGTAGGGATATCATATAGACAAAGAAAACCTGCAGTTGAATCTGAAACTTTTGATATCAGGCATAGAAATATCATAGACAGCAGGAAACTAATCCAGAGAAAACTTGTAGTTAGATCTGAAACTTTTGACATAGGAATATCAGACAGAGAACCCTACAGTCAAATCTGAAACCTTTGATATCAGGCGTAGGGATATCATATGTTACAGAGAAACAAACTTTAGGGGAACTTGCAGGTAAACCTGAAACCTTAGAACCAAATCATATGAAAAACTACAGATTTCAGGAAAAATCACAGTATGCAGTAACAAACTAATAGAAGCACTCTTGTCTCTTGAAATGAGAACACTGTGAAGCAGCAGTGATCCAACCAGTGATGCAGAGACAAGCCTATCCAGGAAATGAAAAGTCAGAGTCTAAAAAAGGTGGCAGCAGGTACTGCAAGGGTTAACCCAGGCACTGCACAAAAAGAAAAAATCTCAAAGAAAACTGCAATTGTCTCTTGCAGCAACAGTTCTAGTCTCAGAAAAAATGTTTTTTCGTTATGAGCACAATAATTCTTGCAGAACACTAGCAGCAACAAAAAAAAAACCTTCCCAACTGGGATCTCCAAAAAAGAAACGAAAGTACTTATCTTCAACCTTGCGGATGTGGTCAACTGCAGCAGGCAGGAAAGGGTGCAGGCAGAAGAAGAATCTGTTCCAGCGAGATCCAGAAGTGGCCTTTGCTTTCTGTCACGGGAGACTCCTATGGCGGGTAGGATCTCGGTGGCCGGAACAGCACGAGCGTAGTAGGGGTCACAAGCAGGCGTCCGAGGCAGGTGGCAGGCAGCGAAGTCAGGTACAAGCAGGGGTCCGAGGCAGGAGGCAGGCAGCGAAGTCAGGTACAAGCAGAGGTCGGCAACGAGGAGACTGGAACAGGACAGGCGGGGCAGGACAGGGACTAAGAACAGGGAGCAGGGACTGAGACCGGGGAGCAGGAATAACCAGGGACAAGCCAGATTACTAGCAAGGACCTTTACTGAGAACAGACTATGGTACAGGTACAGGTACAGGAAACAGGTCAGGATCAGCGACAGGCATGAGCATACTGTAGGAGTCTGACTAGCAAGCAAAGGCAAAGGAAAAAGACAGGAAGCAGAGCTATAAGACAGAGAGAGGAGCAACAAGAAGACAGACAGACAGAGGAACCCAGAGCCAACAGAAGGCAGCAGCACACCCAGTGGACAAAGAAGCTATGGCTAGGCAGGAGGTCTAGGCGAACCTGACAAGCAGTAACCAAAACAATAAAACAAGAATATGGGTTCAGCCCTTACCCTGTCAGAGCAGGCCCAAGAACCAGGAGGCGCATGAGGGGACGCGCGCGCCCTTCCCCCACATCCCCCCACCCTACCTACCTTCCCCCGCCTTCCCTGCCCCACTCCTTCCTGAGTTATTTTATTCTATCTTTATTTTGCAGTATGTTATTGTCTTTTGATGAGAACAACAAGACATACAAAGGATATGTGTGATAATGTTAATCATCAGATATTAGATATTAGTATAGCCCATGACATGTCTATATGATTGGATTTTACCTGTTATGTATGTCTTTTCAATAAAAATTTGAAGTTATAGCGCTGTCTTTAGCGCTGTTTTAGGTAGCCAGATGAGGTCGTTTAACTCCAATGAGGAGCAAACTGCTTTTTCCAGATCTACCCATCTTTTCAATGCTGGGTTAGACTGCCATTGAGTAATTTGGCATAATTGAGCCGCGTAGTAATAGGAGAGCAAACAAGGTATGTGGGTTCCCAGATTGATCTTAAAGTCAGATATTTTATTAAATTTTCCTACTAGGTCGAACAAGGGCAGGCAAATCAGGTACCAAAAATAACCACAATGGGCCTACCCCTAATGCTACTAATGACCCATGGAGACCAACAGAAAGCGCCAGGCAAGCCATGAAACTGTCCCCATCGCGCTGTAGTTCTCAAAAACAAACAAGGCAAGTGGTTGCGCATCAGCCACTCACAGAGCCGTATTGATGCGTCTGCCCCCTTTGCCATAGTAACCCAAGGAACACACTAACAAGGCACTAGCAAGAAGTAAGAAATGAGAGCAAGAGAACAGCTATAAATCGAAGAATGAGAAGCCAATCATAGAATCCTGACGAAGCGACAACAGCGAAACGCGTAGTCGGAAGCGGCCTGCTGTCGCCACTCACCTGCATTCGATCTGCACCTCAGAGTCCCCTTCATTCGGTGAATTTCAGCCGTGCCGCGATACCGGAAGTGAGACGCCGGTGAACCGAAAGTGACGCGACGGGGGAGTCTGGCAGAGGGGGTGAGGATTGGGACACAGAGTTCGCTTTTCCTATGTGTCTGGTACAAGTTTTATTGATGTAAGCATACACCCATATGGGTTTTTAGCAATTAAAGTGTCTATTTTTTGTACGGTAAAAAAAAAAATTGAAGTCTTACCTACAGAGACTGTGTTGCACTATTGTATCATTTTTTTATTCCACATATCCACCTCTGAACTAGTTGCGCTCCCCTTTCCTTTCCACAAGTACTAGCAAGAAGTAACCTAATGGAACTAGCATAATAAAAAATATACAATATATATATATTAACATGACTACAGGCATACCCCGGTTTAAGGACACTCACTTTAAGTACACTCGCGAGAAAGGACATATCGCCCAATAGGCAAACGGCAGCTCGCGCATGCGCCTGTCAGCATGTCCTGAACAGCAATACCGGCTCCCTACCTGTACTGAAGCTGTGCGCAAGCGGAGAGACTATAGAGCCTGTTACAAATGCGTTATTTACATCAGTTATGCACATATATGACGATTGCAGTACAGTACATGCATTGATAAGTGGGGAAAAGGTAGTGCTTCACTTTAAGTACATTTACGCTTTACATACATGCTCCGGTCCTATTGTGTACGTTAATGCGGGGTATGCCTGTATTTATGAATAAGTACACACATTAATCGGTACCTATGGACAAAAGCCCATGACAAATCAACAGGCCAAACACACACTACCTTCTCTATATAACTATTAGATAACTTGATATGACCATATTCAAAACAATACAAGAGGATGGGAAGTGTAAATAGACATACATGATAATTACATAAAGAAAAAGGTATATGAATAAAATAATTAAAACAAATGTCGACTGTCAATGAAAACAACCTCCCCAGGGTGAAAATTAAAATGCCGTATTTCTGGATACATGCATCATTGTATAAACTCATTTAAATAGAGTTATTATAAACAATAAAAGCATTAAATAAATCTTGTTTGTAAAGTTCCATCAATATGATTCATGAGGAAAAATAAGGAACGGGGGAAAAGGAGGAAAAGGGGAGAGGGAAACGAGGGGGTGGAGGGGGAAGGATAAAGACCTGAAAAAAGAGAGCAATGATTATGCACAGTAAAATGCTGATCATTATTAAAGACAGTAGATGTCACTCTGTTAATTAGTTACTTATATAACATTTAAACATATTAATAAGTGACTATATATCACAATGATTCAATACAAGAGATAATTCAAGTAAAAAAATGGCTGAGATTCCACTCAACATTTAGACCGCAGGGAAAGCGAGTCTTAAGCATAAAAATCCAATAAGCCTCCTTGCAGTCCAAAAGTTGAGTTTGTTTCCTCCTCGTTCCTTTAAAGTAACTTTTTCAATACCCTTGACAGTTAGATTTTTCGCACCACCATATGTACATTCCGTGAAATTTTTTGATACGGGGTGTGAGCAATCTTGTTTTTTAATTAATCTTAAGTGCTCCATCATTCTTATTTTAAGAGCTGTGGTAGTTCGTCCTACATAATTTGCTCCACACCCGCAAGTTAGAAGATAAATAACATACTGTGTGTCACAGTTAATGTAAGATTTGATTTGAAATTTCTTTCTAGAATTGGAACCTGAAATTGTGAGAAAGGTTGCATAAGATGACAGATTTTGCATCCCCACATCTAAAAAAAACCCCCTTCGTAATGAAGGTCTGTGTGGCTACTAAAGGGGGAAGCAATATAACTCGGAGCAACAAATGACACAATGGTCTTTGCTTTCATATATACAAAAAGTTGTCCTTTCTCAACATATTTAGCCAAGTTATGGTCCATACGTAATAAATCCCAGTGCTTGCGCACAATCTGTTGAACATGATTACTACATCTATTAAATTGTGTAATAAATAAAAGAATATCATTGTTATGCCGATGCTCGCCACAAACCGGGACCGGACCGCGGGGCTGAGGTGGGGTTATATAATCACCGACCTTAGTCCACACAGACTGATCCGGAGTGCGCAGTTCATAGTCGTACATCGCAGGGTCAGGATTGGAGAAGGCAGCATCGTCGTTAATGAAGCAGGAGTTCGGCAACAGGAAGTCAGGAGTTCCCCGCTTCAGCTTAGGAGCGTGAGCGCGGGGGTGGCTTCTGCGCGAGGAGCGGCCTCGGCCCATGACGCCGATCTCAGCAGGAGGAGACAGCAGGCTGGCCGAAGTTCACCGCAGGGCAGCGTCGGGAAGAACCAACGCTTCAGCGCAGAAGTCCAATGCAGGCCTCTGCAAGAGGATAGCAGCAGTTCGCAGGAAAGGAAGGGTAGCCACTGCTAGGAGGGAATGCAGCAGGTACCAATGCTGGCAACAACGCTTCAGCACAGACGTCCAGGACAGGCCACTGCAGGGGAATAGCAGCAGGCCGCAGGAACAGAAAGGGTAGCCACTGCTAGGAGGGAATGCAGCAGGTACCAGTGCTGGCAACAACGCTTCAGCACAGACGTCCAGGGCAGGCCACTGCAAGGAGATAGCAGCAGGCCGCAGGACAGGAAGGGTAGCCACTGCTAGGAGGGAATGCAGCAGGTACCAGTGCTGGCAACAACGCTTCAGCACGGACGTCCAGGAACAGGCCTCTGGATACTCAGGAACTTGGAAGGTAAGAACACTTGGAGTGAGGCCTGGGGCGGTTTGTGGCAGAGACAGTAACGTCCAGGTAGGAAATTATGCTCGGCGCTGGTTCAGTGCCAACGCCTAGAATATAAAGGGCGGAGATCCAATCACAGGAGGAGGGTGTGTGAGTATTCCTCCAATGAAGAAGCACAGGGCAGAAGCTGCAATGAGAGGCAGCACATGTGCCTTTGATTGCCAGGGGAAGCTTGCAACTGCATGATTCTGCAAGGCTATAGTCAAAGCCAGTAGTGGATTCCTTACAGTACCCCCCCTCCCCCTTCAGGTGAGACCTCCGGACGAACAGGAACCATCACAGATTTGGGGGACATGGAATTGTTCCTAAACCTCCTTAAGCGAGAGGTGGCGTTGAAAGCCCATAGTTTGTTGGGATTCCTTACAGTACCCCCACCACTGGGTGAGAAGCCTAGGTGGACAGGACCATTCATAGGTCTGGGAAACATTGAGTTGTTCCTGAAGTGTCTCCGGCGAGAATTAGGTCCACAATCCAGGTGTACATTGGCGAGTGCCATAAAAGACAGCGGTGGCACTGCAGTTCTTGGTACATGGACAATGGGACCTGAGGGCTCCGGAATGGGAACATCAGAAGGACAGTAGCCAGGTGTCCGGTGCATAGTAATAGTCCAAGAGTACGGGACAGGACACAGATTGTCGGACAAAATTGGCAGATGGATCTTCAGAGAAGGCAATGTCTTTAGTGAAATCAGCACGGAGGAAGTTGAGAAATTCTTTAGCTTTCAAGGAATTCCGGGTGATGGTTAGCGAGGGAATGGGGCGGGAGGGTTCACTACACACTCAAGCAGCGGTACTTTTGATACAAAACAGGGTTGCTATCCTAGGCAATTTGCAAGAGTCTGTAGCAGTGTGTATGCAACCCTTGGTCATGGTACTGGCAGTTGAAGAAGGATCCGCTTCCTTTGGTTTGTGATCTTTAGAGAGAATCAACTCCGAAATTGTGGCCTTGGTGAAGGACATAATAAGCATGTCTATACCCATAATGGACCCATAGAGAATAGGGACGGACGCTTCAGGTAAAGCGACGAGGTCCAGTAAGGGTATCTTCGTCTTAGAGAAAGGCCAAATGCCATCCAGAAAGGGCACTTTGGGCACCGCACAGAGACCTGCGTATAAGGAGTCTGTTTGAAAGGTGAGAAAACAGATCTTATCCAAAAAAAAAGGCAGACGGTTAAACGGTGCATCAGCCTTAGGGAAAAAAGTCTTGGGGTTAAAGCTGGGTACCTCCAACACAGAGAAAGAAGACAGAGAACTAGAGCTTGGCTTCGGAGTGGAGGTCCCAGGTTTCACATGATACTGTGGGAGAAGCAATGCAAATTGTTACTGTTTTAAACATAGGGTCTTTAACATCGGTAGCTCCAGGCACCTTCTTGAGAGGTAACCCTAGTTTTGGGACAGGACAGTCAATAGCAAGTACCCCAAGTATTGTGGAAGACACAGAGAAATATACGTCCATCTCAAAGACGGGATCTTTTGAAAAAAGGGAAAGTTCCAAATGCGATAACCCTGAGTTTGTGGAAGTAGACATACAGTCAGTAGTGGATACCCCGAATACTGTGGGTGGATCAGCGTGAAACAGTATTATTACAGGAGTGGGCATCCCAGACTTAAAGTCATTTTTAATGATCCCGGAGGCTGTAGCATGATCCGTGAGAGAAACTGGGGTAGACTTTCCAATAGGAACAAGGGACATCTTGCTTGTAATGAAATCAGAGAACATTGCGCTTGTTTCAGAATTGGGTCCCAGAGAATCCCTAGTGAGGGCATCAGACTCCATGGGAAACTTAGTGACAGGGTTTTTGGAACCAATTAAAGAAATTGCAGGTATCACAGACTTAATAGGAGAAATACCTTGCAAAACAGAAATTTTAGTAAAGGTGATAGGCATCACAGAAAGAACAGACAGAAGTAAGCTAGGCAAGATTGCTTCTACAACAGAAGATTTTGCAGCGGTAGAGCTTAACTCAGCGGCTGCTTGAGAACCTTTAACTACAGTGAGAAGGGACTGCAGGTTTACAAAATCAGGGATAAAGGGAGTTTTACATTTGAAAACTTGATCCTTCAAAAAGGGGAACCCTGACTGTAATTGTACTAAGGGAGCAACAGCAGATATGCTGATCTCAGAAGGGGTCACTTGGAAAGGGACATAATATGTACTGTTCACTTTAAACCCTAGGATTTGAGAAAAGGAGACCACAGACAGTGCAAGTGGGGCAACCACGACTGTGCTGGTCTCTGAAGTGGGTACTTGGGAAAGTGTGTCTGGGACATCTGAAACGACAACAGATTCCACGAAAAGGGATCTATGCTCGGAAGCAGGGGTTTCAGCTCTCTGAGTGACAGACGGGGTCAGCGAAATACCTAGGAGTAGGGATTCTGCGAACAGGTTTAGAGAAACAAACGGCTCCAGAATACTCTTAACTGGAGCCAGTATTATTGCCGAAAGTTCATAGGGTGTAGCCCCGAGAATTTTAGCTGAGTCAGGGGACATAAGGGGTTCATCCTCTGAGGCTAAGGAGGTATCCCTGACTGACGGACTACAGGGATTTACCAAGGGAGATTCATCGGGCTGACCTGTAGGGGTTAACATAGGAAAAACCTCAAGGGTTAAATTACTCTGTACCCGAGAATCAGGGAAATAGAAGCTAGTCTCCGAGAGTGGGGTCATAGGGGGTTCTGCCTCTTGCCCTAGGGACCTAACATTAAACTGCGGAATACTAGGGTTAGCAGTGGGGACCTCACAGAGCAGACTAGCAGGGGTTAAAACAGAAAAAACCTCGGGAACAGAGCTTAGAATTTTTGGGTTAGAAAAAGAGGGCAAACAGGATTCATTCTCTGGTGCTAGGGAAGACACACTGACCTGGGGAATGCAGGGATTTACAGTGGGGGACTCATAGGCCTGACTAGCAGGGGTTAAGACCGGAATAACCTCAGGGACAGAATTTAGGGAGGTTAACTCAGGATTAGGGAATGTGGCAGCTTCTTCCTTAGTGGGCAGCGACAGAGTGATGGTTTGGCCATTCTTAGGAGAGGGAGGTACCCCCACAGGTTTAGCAACAGGACTGGCAGCATAGGAGATCTGCCAAGCAGCAGCGTAGCTGGCAAGGAGGGGGTCCTGTTCTTTTATACAAATGTCAAGTGTTAAGGAAAGTACATGGAGAATATCCTGATATTGATCCAGCATGAGGAGGGCGCCCTGTTGTACTAGATGAATGTCCAGTGAGGAGGCCAGGTCATAGAGTGCCTCTTGGGCGTCGAGCAGTTCCAAAGGGTACACGTTATCCCAGGTTAAAGGGGAATCAGGGGAGCGTATACAATCAGCTAGAGACCGCTTTAAGTCCCGGATGCAGCAAGCCTTAAGGAAGAGATCACAACGGCATTGTCTTTGCAAAGGGGTTAAACCTTCATACGTATACAGGTCTTCAATCAAGGCTATTATTTCACACAGATACTGGCCTTCACAGTGTGACTGGTACGCAGGCCGGGACATAACTTCAGTTGGAAAATTGCCTACCCCCGCCACGGCGCGGTCCGGTTTTTGTTGGCCGAGCTTACTGTTACGCCGATGCTCGCCACATACCGGGACCGGACCGCGGGGCTGAGGTGGGGTTATATAATCACCGACCTTAGTCCACGCAGACTGATCCGGAGTGCGCAGTTCATAGTCGTACATCGCAGGGTCAGGATTGGAGAAGGCAGCATCGTCGTTAATGAAGCAGGAGTTCGGCAACAGGAAGTCAGGAGTTCCCCGCTTCAGCTTAGGAGCGTGAGCGCGGGGGTGGCTTCTGCGCGAGGAGAGGCCTCGGCCCATGACACCGATCTCAGCAGGAGGAGACAGCAGGCTGGCCGAAGTTCACCGCAGGGCAGCGTCGGGAAGAACCAACGCTTCAGCGCAGAAGTCCAAGGCAGGCCTCTGCAAGAGGATAGCAGCAGGTCGCAGGAAAGGAAGGGTAGCCACTGCTAGGAGGGAATGCAGCAGGTACCAGTGCTGGCAACAACGCTTCAGCACAGACGTCCAGGACAGGCCACTGCAGGGGAATAGCAGCAGGCCGCAGGAACAGAAAGAGTAGCCACTGCTAGGAGGGAATGCAGCAGGTACCAGTGCTGGCAACAACGCTTCAGCACAGACGTCCAGGGCAGGCCACTGCAAGGAGATAGCAGCAGGCCGCAGGAGAGGAAGGGTAGCCACTGCTAGGAGGGAATGCAGCAGGTACCAGTGCTGGCAACAATGCTTCAGCACGGACGTCCAGGAACAGGCCTCTGGATACTCAGGAACTTGAAGGTAAGAACACTTGGAGTGAGGCCTGGGGCGGTTTGTGGCAGAGACAGTAACGTCCAGGTAGGAAATTATGCTCGGCGCTGGTTCAGTGCCAACGCCTAGAATATAAAGGGCGGAGATCCAATCACAGGAGGAGGGTGTGTGAGTATTCCTCCAATGAAGTAGCACAGGGCAGAAGCTGCAATGAGAGGCAGCACATGTGCCTTTGATTGCAAGGGGAAGCTTGCAACTGCATGATTCTGCAAGGCTATAGTCAAAGCCAGTAGTGGATTCCTTACAATCATCCCTGTTCAAGCCAATATTTTCCTGTTCTTGTCTAGTATTTTTGACTTTCGAATATTTCAATTTTTGTCGTTGTTGTATCTTCCTATTGATCGTTCTTAAGTCTGCTACCCCAGTCAGAGATACTCCTTCCTTGTGATAAAGTAATGACTGTCTATCAACAGCCAACACTTCTTCAAAAGTCAGTTGTAATTCCTCCTGTTTGTACCCTTTGGACAAATCTTTTGCACAATTCCCCAGACTGACGGATGAAGTCCTCCAGAGTTGAACAATTCCTCCTCAGCCTGAGGAATTGGCCTTTGGGAATTCCCTTGATGACCGCCTGGGGATAGCAGCTGTCCGCCTTCAAGAACACATTCCTTGAATTTAATTTTCTGAATATATCCGTTTGGATATTTTTATTCCTATCTACACATATCTTAGACGCCTTTTTTCTAATGTAAATAAATCTAATTTAGCTAGCCTTTCCTCATAAATTAAGATTGTCCATCCCCTTTATTAATTAGGTGGCTCTTCTCTGCACTCTCTCTAGATCCATAATGTATTTTCTAAGGAGTGATGCCCAAAATTGTACTCCATATTCAAGGTGTGGTTTTACTAATGCTTTATAAAGGGACATAATTATGTTTATTTCCCTTCCATCCATTGCCCGTTTAATGCAAGATAAGAACTTGTTTGCCTTTGCAGCTGCTGCATGACTTTGGGCACTATTGCTAAGCCTGCTGTCTACAAGCACTCCTAAACCCTTCTCCATCATGGATTCTCCTAATTTATCCTCATTTCATTTGTAAATTGCCTATTTATTCTTATTTCCCAAATGCATAACCTTACATTTATCTGCATTAAACCTCACCTGCCATTTACCTGCCCAAGTTTCAGTCTAGGAAAACAGACAAAAAATGGGGGAGCACAGGTTGAGGGACTATACAGACGTTTGAAACACTGCAAGGTATAGAACTGTGATGTGAAATAAGGTGTGCATTAACGTAAACACTTACACGGCCTTGTGTAAATGCTTTCACATCAAGGTATCTTTACTTTAGGTGTCTTCTCTTCTGTGTTCTTTCCGTTTATACTTTTCTTCTCCTCTAGTGTGAAGTAAAGCGTCTCTGGTCTTTTCCACAGGAATGGTTTGCGATGTTGTCCTCAGAGTTAAATGAAACGAAAACAAATACGTAAAGGACAAGACAGAATATGTAAAATATATCTGGGGTAGACAACTGTATTAAGATCAGAAAAGCAGAGGAATACTGCATCCACTCACACGGACAAGCGTGAGTGATCTCTGGAGGGAGGTGTCTTTGATGGCACCTCACTGCAGGGCTGTCACGCACCCCACCTGCTCTTCGCACCAAACAATAGGGAAAAAGGGGTGAAGGGGCGGAGGTGGGTTAAAATGTAACCACGTAAGGTTAGCGGTAGACTCACACGGCCATGTGTGAGTATGGATTCAAATTGGTGTCTCTTCTCCCCTCTCTGGAGCTTCAAATCCAGACCTTCAACTGAGTTTGTTAAATCACTCAAATAGTGCCTGGTTCACACGATAGTACACAAGGGTACAAGGGTGAAAAAAACCGTGATATTTATTGACACCAACAGGACAAAGTCCCAACAAAACATTTAAAAAGCACTTAGTCAAAATGACTTAAGAGCTGGATATGCATAGAAACAGCCAGTCTATCAGAAAATGTTCGTGCAGGATACTCAAGTGCGCAGCTGACTCTCCGCGTCCGGGTGGTATGCTGTGCTCCTGCTTCCTGCTTCTGACGGTGGCTGAAGTGGTAAAAAAGTACTCAGGGATAATAGCAACGCGTTTCGCCCTTCTTGGGCTTCCTCAGGCTCCGGAGCCTGTTGGTGTCAATAAATATCACGTTTTTTTTCACCCTTGTACCCTTGTGTACTATAGTGTGAACCAGGCACTATTTGAGTGATTTAAAAAACTCAGTTGAAGGTCTGGATTTGAAGCTCCAGAGAGGGGAGAAGAGACACCAATTTGAGTCCATACTCACACATGGCCGTGTGAGTCTACCGCTAACCTTACGTGGTTACATTTTAACCCACCTCCGCCCCTTCACCCCTTTTTCCCTATTGTTTGGTGCGAAGAGCAGGTGGGGTGCGTGACAGCCCTGCAGTGAGGTGCCATCAAAGACACCTCCCTCCAGAGATCACTCACGCTTGTCCGTGTGAGTGGATGCAGTATTCCTCTGCTTTTCTGATCTTAATACAGTTGTCTACCCCAGATATATTTTACATATTCTGTCTTGTCCCTTACGTATTTGTTTTCGTTTCATTTAACTCTGAGGACAACATCGCAAACCATTCCTGTGGAGAAGACCAGAGACGCTTTACTTCACACTAGAGGAGAAGAAAAGTATAAACGGAAAGAACACAGAAGAGAAGACACCTAAAGTAAAGATACCTTGATGTGAAAGCATTTACACAAGGCCTTGTAAGTGTTTACGTTATTGCACACCTTATTTCACATCACAGTTCTATTCTTGCAGTGTTTCAAACGTCTGTATAGTCCCTCAACCTGTGCTCCCCCATTTTTTGTCTGTTTTCCTGTATTACCAAGGATCCTGGATAGGTCCTTTTTGGGGTTTTGAGCAGCGGGAAGAGATTCGGAAGTAGAGGGGACCTTTAAGTACTCTTTAAGGTTGTATTGTTCTATCATAAGAATTATATCAACCCACAACTCAACTATTTGAGGTAGCGCCCGGGCTTTTTTATACATCAAGTTTCAGTCTATACAAGTCCTGGTGAGAAATTACATCCTGCTCTGATTCTACTACCTTACACAATTTAGTGTCATCAGCAAAGATGGAGAGTTGTGTGGAACCATATCAAAAGCCTTTGCAAAATCTAAGTAGACCGCATCAACTGCATTACCCTGGTCTAAATTCCTACTTACCTCCTCAAAGAAACTAATAAGGTTAGTTTGGCACAACCTATCCTTCATAAATCCATGCTGACTATTACTAATAATTTTGTTTTCTATTAGGTATTCCTGAATATTATCCCGTACTAAACCTTCTAGTTCCCCACTATTGATGTCAGGTTAGAGGGCTGTAATTCCTCGGTTGAGATCTAGCTCCCTTTACGCCAATCTTGTGGTACTGAGCCTGTGGAAATGGAGTAGTTGAATATTAAATTTAATGGTTTGACTATTACTGAACTTAACTCTTTAAGAACTCTTGGATGTATGCCATCTGGGCCAGGTGCCTTATTTACTTTAATATTATCAAGCCGCCTATGAACTTCTTCCTCAGTTAACTAAATGTTTGTTAATATAGAGGTTGTGGCTTCCTCCTGTGGCACTACTATTGCAATTGATTTTTCACTGGTAAATAGAGACAAATAATTTATTTAATACCTCTGCTTTATCATTATCTCCAATAATTTGCCTGCCCATCTTACACTGAAAGGGTCCTATATTTTCTGTTCTAATTTATTTGTTATTAAGGTTCTAAAAGAACTTTTAAGGGTTGATCTTACTTTCCATTGCAATCCTTTTTTCATTATCCATTGCTAATTTGCCCTTTTGCAACTTTTGTTACATTCCTTATAATTCTGATATGATGCCTCTGTCCCTTCTGACGTTAAGAATCTAAACGCCTGCCTCTTCTTTTCCATTTTCTCCCCTACATGTTTATTTAGCCACACTGGTTTAAACTTGTTTCTTTTATATTTATTACCCAAGGGTATACACTGATAAGTGTGCTTTTCTAATAATATTTTCAAGACTGTCCATTTATCGTCCACATTTTTCCCTGCAAAAACATCATCCCAATTCATTCCTTGTAGATTAGTCATCAGTTTATTAAAATCTGGCTAAAGTTTAAAGCCTTTGTTGAACCCAGGATAGAAACCATCATCATCAAAGAACACCATGATAAATATGAATTGCCAGCTGTCAATGTATTATATAATTTAGTCACACTTAGGAATGATATAAGCCAAAAACAGAGAAAGAAAGCCCCTAATTATAGGAACTCAGTATTTTGGAGAGAAAGGACTCTGACAGATAGTTAAAATATAACTTTGAATTGGTAAAAATTAGAAATCATGGGTCAAAGGAAAAATGAAGCTCAGATCCTTAAAATCGCAGCGGGAACTATAATCGGATGGTCGTCACTTATTGCATTGATACCCCTGTGCCAGCTAAGGGTGAACTACCATAGGCAACCCTTTTTATGCACACGTGGTGGCTGCTGCTTCTCAAGGGAAAAGAGAAATCAATGTAGTTAGTGTTCCAAATAACCAGGGCATCAGTGATTGTAGACGCTGAAGTGTAGTGCTGGGTATAGTTGTACATCAGAGTATATTCTGCCCCATAGTAGGAGGTTACAGAGTAACAGTGTGTAACCCTCCCTGCCCGGCTCCTAGGGAGTTTACATTGTTGTGCAATGTTTGGCTACTCAGCATGGATTACCTTAACTCAGGGTATTGGCTTCAGGTGGCTGGACGATGAGGTAGCCGGGATGTATAATAATAACTTTTGTTATACAACAGTCTTTTATTCTGGATCCCAGGCACGAAGACTATTCACATTCAAACTATAGACATTGTACTTCTTTTTAACTTATGTCGGACCCGGTCCCCCTTATTATTTCAGTACCATCCTCTGTATTTAACCTGATTTACCTGGGCCCCTACGGGAAAACCAGGGGAGTTCTTTGCGATTAGACACAACACTGTTAGCCTGTTTGGGAACTGCCTCTTCCATTCCAACTAATGAGGAATATGAATGTGGAGCCCTCTTTCTTGAGGCCCTGTGTGGCTTATCATTTTCCGATCCTTAAGATCTGTAGAAGTCCATCTGCTTTCATCTGGGATCCTAACTCATGGGCACCCTCCCTTTCAAAACACAACAAATAAAATGGGCCTGGTCTGGGTTATTACTTTAGGAACATCTTTATTTCTTCTCCCAGAGGCTCCCCTCCTTTGGTCCTCCAGGGAACCTAACCTTCTCAAACTTTCCCTTCATCTATATACTCCCGTGATTTCATGATTCCAAGGTAAAACAAGGTGGGGCCCAATACACTCCAACCCTCTAGTAAACCCTGACAAAGTGAGAATTTGACGTAAGGGGAGGGTCTGACATAACAGCACGGGGATCTAAGCAACCATTTTGAGTCAGCATCCATCTTAGATGCCTGATATTGTCTATTGTCTGTATGAAAGTGGAATGAACGTTAGTTTAAAATACATTTTTTTCTTCTGAAAATCCAATTGATATTGAGCGGTTCAGCTAAGCAAAAAACCTTGAAAACCTTGAGCAAAGTGCCAATGTTATGAAAAAGGCCAGACTGATAGGGATGGGTTCTGTATGTAGAGAAAAGGTCACCAGCTTAATAAAGTATTATTGCTGACTCATCTCATTTAGACATCCCATAATGTCATCAACTCAATGTATTCGTGTGCATAATTTGTTTATCTTTTACGCTTATGTAGTGACGACACGCAACCTTGTAGAGGGGGCGTGGGTTTAGTATTTTGTGTATAAATGAGGCCTGTATGCACCATGTCTTTGGGAGGGTTTTATTTTGAAACTCTCCTCTGCGTGTGCACCGCACATGCAATAAATTTATTTGTCATTCTGCAAAATATATCCTCAGACTTGTGTTGTTATTTCACAGAGCTTTTATCAGATGGCGCACCGAATAGAAACCCAAAAAACACCGGAAGTTGAGCACCTGAAAAAACCACTCCTCGGTCACTCAAATCTGAGCGCTCATAAGAATCAAGGTAAAAGGCACCTTTTAAGGAAAGCCTGAGTTTAAAAAGTTGTTTTGAGTGATGTGTAGAGAGATGTGTTTTGAAGGGTGTCTCAATCTGTGTTGACGGGTTAACCTAGCAGTGTCAAATAAGTTTATTTGTCTGTTCCTGTATCCATTTTAAAGTGTTAAGTTTTAAGTTTTATTGGGATTAAGGTGAGAGTCCCGTTAAAATTTTTGGTGTTTTGGTGATGAAGGTGAGTGTTTGTATGCGTAAGGGATTGTTTTTCAGACTGTCCTGGGTTGTGATAAATATTTTTGTTGTCTGAGCAGGAAGGGTCCCTGATTGTACATTTGCTCTGTCTTGTCAGTAACATACCAAATGAGGTTATTTATGGATATCTGTTTAGAAGGTCTTATCTGTATCCATGTTATAGAAGTATAAGGTTTATCAGGACTGGGTTGGACCCGCTGAAGTAATTCAAGTGTTTTCTTGGGTATAGTTATGGTGAAAAAATCAGAACAATAACATGCCAAAAGAGTTGTACGTAATCAGCTTGCGCTGATTATTGTATCAGGTGTATTGTACAGGTCAATTAAATTTGATTTCTGTAACCGAAGAAGTATTGTACAGGTCAATTAAATTTGATTACTGTAAGAGGAGAATAATGGGAAACCAAAGTTCTCAGAATTTGCCGTTAGAGGTTGTGTGTCTGCAGACAGAAATAATAAAGAATGGATACAGAGAACAAGAAGAGACAATATAAATATGTTTTGTTGGCCAATGAAAAATACATGCAAGTTCAAATGAAAAATACATGCAAGTTCAAATGAAAAATACATGCAAGTTCAAATGAAAATACACATGCAAGTCCCAGTGAAAAACATGCCACCCCAATGAAAAAAGTTTGTTTGCAATAAATTACTATTGAAGGAAGAGTGAAACTATGAGTAGCCGCACCGGTTTTCTTATCCGTAAGAATGCGAACGCAAGGGCTCATAGTGGAACCTTCTAACTTTCAGTAATCCCTGTGTGTCTGTGGTAGTATAAATCTTTGGATTTTATGAGGTTTTTGTGGCAAAAGTCAAGCATGGCAAGCCCGGCTGGCGGACACCGCAGAAATCAGTTGTGAACGTATAAGCTTTTCCTTCCATTTCCCCACATGCAATAAGTGGTTATAAATCATTTCCTGATATAAACTCAAGTTTCGGTGCCGGCAAGTAAAACTGTTGCGCCCTTAATGGAGAGTGGTTAGATGGATTTGATACCCTAATGAATTTTTCCTGAATGATTACCTGTGTGAAAGATAAACCATGCTAAGTATCACGTGTGCACAAATCACCATACAAAAACTTGCAAGTACGTACGAAAACATGAATATTTTTTGCTCACAATGAAATCAAAGGTCTGAAAGAAAGAGAATCAGAATCGCAGCAGCACAGAGCGTGCCCCCACTTTTTTCTCCAGCGCGAGGAATGTGCTAAGATACGAAAGTTAACTCAAAAAGCTCCGGAGCATCAGAGTAGTTTTAAAGTCAGGTTATTTATGAGAATAAAGAAAGTGAAGGGAACTTTTATTAATAGTTGCAGGGTGAAATTGTTGGGTAATAGGGGAGAAAGGGTTTTCTTTTATTTGTTTGTTATTTTTGTGATGTTGTGTGGCTGTGTGTGAGAGAAGTTTTTTGTATTGTGTGTGTTCTGTATTGTGTTTAACGAGTAAAAACACATTTTAATTTTATTTCTAGAGGATTAAGATGTTTGGGAATATTTTGTGTTTAAAAATGTGGGTAAAAGCTCATAAGCATTGTTTGAAGTATATATTGTATTGTATGTTTTCATGTATATAACGCCATTAATATGCACAGCGCTTCACAGAAGTGGTGCACGTCGTAATCATATAGGTAGCAAAGGGTAAAGGTAAGAGGTCATGAAATAAGTGATCCAGACATAAAAGTAACATTAAGGAAGAGAAGTCCCTGCTCTGAGGAACTTACAATCTAATTGGTAGGTAGGGAGAGCGTACAGAAACAGTAGAATTTGATTAGAAGCCAGGAGAGGAATTTCAGGAGGGGAAATGCAGAATCAGAGTTTAAAGAGTAGAGTGATTCTGGCAGCAGCGTTTGGGAGAGATAGTAGTGAAGACAGGTGAAAGTCAGGAAGCTGGGATAGCAGGGGATTACAGTTATCAAGAGGGGAGAGAATGAGGATCTGAATCAGAGTTTTAATAGTTGAGCAACAGAGGAACAGGTGTATCTTTGTGATATTGTGGAGGAAAAAGTGACAGTTATAGAAATGTTTTGAATGAAAGAGGAGAATATGAGAGAGAAGTTGGGAGTGATCCCTAAGCAGCGTGCTTGAGCTACTGCATGGAAGATTCAAGAGTAATGTGAAACTAGATAATAGGGTCAGGTTTGGGAGGAAGTATGAGGAACTCTGTTTTTGCCATGTTAAGTTTAAGGCAAAAGAGGGTCTTCTAGGATGAGATAACAGAGAGACATTCAGAAACTTAGGTTTGTATGGCAGGTGTAAGGTCAGGGGTTGAAAAGTAAATGAGGGTGTTGTCAGCATAGTGGTGATATTTAAACCTAAGAGATGTTATTAGGTCACCTAGAGAGAGTGTGTACAGAGAAAAGAGAAGAGTGTGGTCCACAGAGGCAAATGCTGCAGAGAGTAATAGGAGCAGAGTGTAATGACCTCTGTCTGGGGCAGCATATAGGTCATCAGTTATTTTAGTTAGAATTGTCTCCGTGGAGGGAGCAGTGCAGAAGTCAGATTGTAGAGGGTTAAGGAGAGAATGGGTGTTGAGAAAATGGAGCAAGCAAGAGAATACAAGACAAGTTCAGTAGTTAGAAAGACAGGTCAGGTCAAGCTTGCTATTTTTGAGTCATGGTATAACTATTACATGTTTGAAGGAGAATGGTAATGTAGCAGAGTAGAGGGAGAAGAGGAGATCAACAGTGATGGTGACATTCTCTTTTGAGACAGTGGAAAAAGAGTCAAGGAAAGCAGGAAGAGAGTAGGAAGCAAAGTAGGATAGGAGGAAAAAGAGGGAATATTCTGGTGTATGGATTCAACCTCTTGCTTAAAATAGTCAGAAAAGTCCTGAGGTGAGATGAAGGAAGAGTTAGTGAGGGTTAGACTTGTGAGTGTTGATTAATGGAGAGAAATAGGTTTGTGTAGCTTGAGAAAGGACAGAATTGCAACAGGATAGCATAAATTTGTAGTGAATGAAGTCAGTGAAACTATCAAAGTTCAAAACAGAAGGCATTAAAAAGAACTGAGTGGAGGGAAATAGCATGAGCGTGTGAAGTTATTTGTGTGTTAAGAAGTTATATAAACCTCAGCTATATAAAAGCCTGTGGGTTAATTGTTGAGAGGCCATAAAAAATGTAGTTCTTAGGGCTCTGGATAAAGCTCCATGTATTTAAACTTTAAGCAAAAGTTCCAATCCAATAATTATTATTTTTTAGGAAGAAGCCGTGGTGTACCATTATCTTATCTTTTCAGGGTCAATTGGCGAAACGCCCAGAAACAAAATGGCTCTTTGCCCGGAAACAAGTCTTATAGAAAATATTTTTTCTTTAGTCAGATGAATATGCAGAGTGTCTTTAAAATTATAAAGCTGACCATGTGCTCAGCACTGTGCAAAGAGATTATATAAAGCAAGACATTAGTGTGAGGTCTTATACAAAATCATTTGTCTATTAACTGAATGTGATGTATGTTATAACGAATTAACCATTTATTTTTCCCAAAGGTGTCCGTAAGCAGTGGTTATTGTAAAAATTGCTATGTAATCTAGAATGGGTTTACCAGGAAGTGGTGAATTTGGGAGTCACCTCTCATTTGTGGGTGTGTTTTGTGTATAGGGTTAAATACAGGGGATACATAGTTGCAAAAGCAGTTACATAAGTGAATAAGGTATGCATTATATACAAGGCATTTCAATTTTTTTTAGCAGAATAGTTACAGTGGAGTGTTTGGGGTAAAAGCCAGATAGGGATTGGCTAGGGAAATTTGTATGGGTAAAATAATTGTTTAATTGGGAGGGAATATTTTTCCATAACAGTGGATAGTATTGGGACAAACTCTGGTAGTTTCCCAGGTCTTAGGGATATGGCCTGCAGACAGGATAGAATTAATTATGGAAACAAGTGGGTTAGCAAGGGATGAGGCCCTAAAGTTTCAGGAACTTAGATTGTATCAAAGTCAGGTTCACAGTGGCTACTTAGTTTTAATTTGAGGAACATTAATAGGGAATACCTCTGTCTATATGTGGATGCTAAGACAGGAGTAAACACATTGATACAAGAATTTAGTCCTAGGAATAAATTATCTCCCTATGAGACACATATGGGATGACTTATGACTATCAGCAGTCCAAAGGAACGAATTAAGGACCATGTTATTGGTAATAAAACAATAAGTTGTATGCAACTAATACATTTTTTGAGTCTCTCTAGGCAACGTTGAAAGTGCACCTACTCGAGATGGGGTTAATAGTCACATATTTCCTGCGCAAGCATGCTCTTCATCCCAGGTGAAAAGGCCTAAAGTAACCACCAATACAGCAAAGTCAAAGTAGCAGAGTTCTTTCCCTGGACCCAAAGCACGTAAAGCTCGTTCCAGCTCCACCAAACGTTCCAGCGCCACCAAAGACCAAAGTCACCTAAAGCACAGCCGCATTAAGTTAACGTCTTGCCGAGTCAAAACTCTAACCGTTAACCAACGAGGAAAATAAGACACCAGGCTAAGGCCAGGTTTTATCAGAACATTTCATTTTTTCAGAGACTCAATATTTTTATTCTTTAGAGTGTGTTAAGTTAGAAATTTAAGGTGTATGTAGAATTGAGCCTTGATGGGAGGATTGGTTTCCTGGAAGCGTGGCTTGTGAAAGCTCTTGTATGTGTTTTGGCAGTACTCTTCACTCTCTATGTATGTGTCATGTGCAGCAAAACTTTGATCCAGAAGTGTGTTGCACCTCCACCGAAAGGAGGGGGTCACCCAGGGGCGTGTGTCAGCCACAAGGAAAGGATCATAAGTCAGCCATGTTGACCATCGCAGACATCGTCTGTTCTGATATTCTGAGTGAATGATGTATGCAATGCGTGCAGGGTGAGGATCATGCATTCGCTTCCACAGATACCAAACCCCCCAATTCTCAGTAATAGAATGTTGTGAAGATTCTGAAAATATATGATGATAGAGATAGATGCAATTTCTTTTATCTAGCAACTGCATATCCAAAGAAAGGTTGCTTGCATAAAATAAGGTTTTTAGTATTATGTGTATAATTTCTGTATTTTTCCAATTTTTTAAGGGAACCTCTTTAAAGGGTGTATCACACACTACGAACAAGAATCAATTTATGGGTCAAGTGTCTCCACCAACCAGTGAAACCTGTGTAAAAATGTATGTTTAGTCAGATAACAATTTACAGGAAGGTTCTAGCCTTAATTTTGCAGTTTTAATTTTATCATTAAACCAAGAACAGGTTCAGATCAGGCTTATGGCCTTACAAAACAGAATTGCTTTAGACTATGTTTTAGCTTCAAAAGGAGGGGTATGTGTCCTAATTGAGGAACAATGTTGTGTTTTTATTCCAGATCAGTGTAGCAATGTGCAGCATGAACTAGATGAAATACAAGATTCAAAAGAGGTTTACAAAGGGAAGTGACAGATTATCACCCTTGGGGTTAGGTGAATGGCTTAGATCACTTGGAGAAAAAACTTTTGAATGCTTGGAGGTGTGGGAGTGTTACTTGTTATATGTGTGTGTCACGTGTTGCAAAGGTATGATCCACAGGTGTGCGACCCCCTCCCCCAATCTGATGCCACTCTTTACAGATGCCAGAAAACAGCAGTACCGTGAAGAAAGAAGATGCCGACCACAGTTATTCAATTCATCAAAAGACATATTGGCCGCAGCGCCTTACGAGACTATGACAGTAAAGGGCACGCACCCTTGTCCTCTGAGTTATCCCTGGACTATCATCATGAACTTAATTCTCAAAAGCTATGTTTTAAGAATAAAAAGGAGGGAGTGACAAAGTGAGAATTTGACGTAAGGGGAGGGTCTGACATAACAGCACGGGGATCTAAGCAACCATTTTGAGTCAGCATCCATCTTAGATGCCTGATATTGTCTATTGTCTGTATGAAAGTGGAATGAACGTTAGTTTAAAATACATTTTTTTCTTCTGAAGTTCCAATTGATATTGAGCGGTTCAGCTAAGCAAAAAACCTTGAAAACCTTGAGCAAAGTGCCAATGTTATGAAAAAGACCAGACTGATAGGGATGGGTTCTGTATGTAGAGAAAAGGTCACCAGCTTAATAAAGTATTATTGCTGACTCATCTCATTTAGACATCCCATAATGTCATCAACTCAATGTATTCGTGTGCATAATTTGTTTACCTTTTACGCTTACGTAGTGACGACACGCAACCTTGTAGAGGGGGCGTGGGTTTAGTATTTTGTGTATAAATGAGGCCTGTATGCACCATGTCTTTGGGAGGGTTTTATTTTGAAACTCTCCTCTGCGTGTGCACCGCACAAGCAATAAACTTATTTGTCATTCTGCAAAATATATCCTCAGACTTGTGTTGTTATTTCACAGAGCTTTTATCAACCCTAAGGAGGGCTGTTACACTCTCTCCTAACTAAACCCAAAGTTGCCTCCAACATTGCATAGGTACACATCAACATTGTTAGAATACACATATATACATACATCCCAGATGGGATCAGACATTCACTAGCGCATAGGTGGGTAGTAACACACAGACTAGCACTTATGGGCCGGATCGGGTTCCCTTTTTGTCTATATATTCCACCCACACTTTGTAAATGCTCCGTCTAATAATGTGCCATATACGGACTATTTTTATCTACCCTGTCCTGATTTGTTGTAAGTAGAGGATTCCCATACTGATAAATATGAGCTTCAGGTTTACATTGTAACCAGTGATCCCTGAACATATCTAATACCTCCATAGTATTCTCTGGGACATACTGTAGGGGTATTCATATCCCCAGATTTCCTTGATCTGATCCCAGATCATACGATTGATTCAGCCGTGTAAGCTTACGGCCCATCGGAGCATAGATGGAACACCCATACTGAAGACTCTTCTTTAGGGAGCTCAGGCATAGCTACGTCCAATTGTACATCGTCACTGAAAAATAAGCGATAATCTAGTTCTTCAATGTGCCGTACAGTATATAGGCCTCTTTTTCCTCAGAGTTCATGGGGCCCCCTACCCACCATTGTTCGATCTTACCCCGTTGGCCAGACTCCATGTTTGTTAGACCCATCTCTGGGCACCATCCATCAGCAAGTCTGTGTTGACGAGGAATTCCCTCTGCGGATGTCGCTCCCGACTCTGGGGCGGCAGGGCAAGCAGTGCAATCCAGCAACACAGCAGCAACAGGGCATCACTCCATAGGATGGAGAGAAGAAACTTCACTGGTAGATTTACTGGAGCCTATACATGCTCCGATAACCACGGAGCAAGCCTCATCAGGCAGATCTTCAGGCTCCGCCAAAAACGGATCCGAAATCAGTCAGGATAACATCGACCTCCGGTGGTCCTGCCGAGGAGACCTCCAAATGCATCTTAGCAACCGTGGGGATAAGTATGTCATTGCTCCTTTCTTCTGGGGTGGACCTCACGGGTTCTCGTTCTGGCTCTTTCCGCCGACCTAGGTCGACTGCTTCTAACCGCACTGATAGATCTGGAACGGAGCCGTCAGCTTTACTCAGGTTCCCACTTCCTTCCGCAGAGTTGATTAGTGACTTCATTGTCCGATGGATATGCGGCCACATGTAGAGCAACCCGCACTTCGCACATCTAGCAGTACTGGACAAGGCTCATCCAGGACGTCGACATCCAAAACAGGCAGCTTGTATGAATTCTCTATCTCCTATGGTAATGACAAAAACTCCAGTGGGGATCAAAATGTACCAGCTGCGGAGTACAGGTAGTAGTCACCATCTTATAATTGCCAAAGCAATATAGTCTTGCAGACACAATGACAAGTGATTTATATGGTCACTCCCTATTCCACATGTCGTTCTGTCTTTAACACTCAGCCCCTCCCTTAACAAACCGGCAGGAATAGAGCGTGGCCCATATGTTCCCCAGACTGTCACTGGAGAGTCCGAAGGGTAGGGTGTGGCCGTATACTTCGCATCACTAGGTAACGGACTGCGCACATTGTTAGCAGCATACATTCTTGCATCCTTAACGTAAAACTTTGTCCCTCTTTAACTTGGTGGAAAACGCAATCCCTATTAACTGGGCTAGAAACACAGTCCCTCTAACTTGAGCAAAATGTTTCTGGTAGCGAGGACTTGGGCTCACCACAATTTTGCTGGACTGGGGCCCGATGCCCTAAATGCACTTTGTTTTGATCAACAGCCACGTATATTCCATGTACACTTACATCTTTTGCAGAAATGCCATTTTGGCTTTGCAGTAGGCTAGCACCAGTGTTTGTGGGCCATTACCATTTTTAATGTACATTCCTTCTTATCTAGAGAGAATGGCTGAAAGAGAATGGATTTTAAGTGAAACTTCTTTGTCTTTTGTTACTGTTTTGTCAAAGAAATTGTATTTGTGATGGTGATGTTTTTTTGTTTTAAGTAATTTTATTGAGTTTTACAGCATATGTTAAAACGATATCTTACAGCAACATTCAGTTACGGTTGCATAGGATCACCTCTACATGTCTTCTTCTAACATTTCTTACTTCCAATAATCAACCGATTCATAATTGCGGTCCTAGTGATACTCCTGGTCGATCCAAGCAACCGAGCTATATCATTGCTGTCTATTATATTTAGATAGGGGGACGGACAGACAAACAAAAATAGAGAAAGAAATATAAAAAATAAGTTATATTAAGACAAGACACTCATGGGGAGAAGTGGGGGGGAACGGCGGGGAGGGGATCAGAGGGGGGAAGAGGGTAGGGTCCCTCGTCAACCTCCTCCCCAGCCCAGTATCCATCAGATGTTTCTTTTTAGAATTATTTTAGTGTTCGATATAAAAGGTATCTGTCGATTGCTTCATAAATGCTGTTAATTTCTCCATGGTCATAACTTCGTTAATCTGTTTCTCTACTGTGCGTCTGGACGGCGGAGCTATTTTCTTCCATGTGGCTGCAATTGAGCACCTGGCTGCTGTCAATATGAATTAAATCAGTCGTCTCATAGGATGGCTTATATCTTCTATTGGTTTTGCCAATAGGTATATGAGGGGATCTACTGGGATCGTTTCTTCTGTTGTGTCTCTTATGATTGCTTAAACCATAAGCCAAAATTTCCGTATTGCGGAACACGTCCACCATATGTGGAACATATCCCCTTTCTGTCCACAGCCCCTCCAACACAGATCTGGAACCTCTGGGTATATTTGTCTAAGTCTGTCTGTGTAACGGACGTGCTCGCCACAAACCGGGACTGGACAGCGGGGCTGAGGTGGGGATGTGAATACACCGAACTTAGACCACAAAGCCGGTTCAGGATTGCGCAGTTCGTAGTCAATCGTAGCAGGGTCAGGGTTGGAGACGGTAGAGTAATCCATTGACACGCCATGTTCAGGGTTGGAGACGGTAGAGTAGTCGATATCCAGGCTAGAGTTCGGCAACAAGGAATCAGGTATGCAGCGCTTCAGAGTAGCAGCAGCACTGCGGGAATGGCCTCTGCGTGAGGAGTGGGAACGGCCCATAATGAAGGCCTCTGCAAGGCAGGAATGCAGCAGGCCTCAGGAATCTGAAGGTTAACGCTGGAGATCCAGCACTTCAGCACAGGAACCAGGACACGGCCTCTGCAATGGAGAAATGCAGCAGGCCCCAGGAACCAGACCTCTGCAGGGAGAGAAGGCAGCAGGCCTCAGGGAACAGGAAGCTGAAGGATTGCGCTGGGGATCCAGCACTTCAGCACAGGAAACAGCACACGGCCTCTGCAATGAAGTAATGCAGCAGACCCCAGGAACCAAGAGGCTAAGACAAAGCAGCTTGTGGCCAAACACAGTTACATCCAAAGGTATTTTGGGATTATGCTCAGCAAATTCCTGGGGGAGGGGCTGACTCTAAATAGTATAGCCAGCGAATAGGGGCAGAGCTGCAGTGATTGCAAGCACAGGTGAGTGCTTGCAAATCCAAGGGAAGGTCTGTTCTAAGAGCTCACCAACTCTGCAAGAGTGAGCTCCAGCTAAAACCAGGAATGGATTCTTTACAGTCTGGGGTTAGGTACCAATGGAATAGGATTGTATATGTTTTCCTTTGTCGTGGTGCAGATTGACGTTTTAGCCGCGCACTCCCATATATCCTCCCATTCATCTCTGTCTATAGTGACCTGTAGGTCTTCGGCCCATTTAAGCATGTAATTATGGTCAGGGGTATTTCCTGACGCCTCTATTCCCAGGTAAATTTTCTAAATCAGCCCTTGCTGATATACTCCCCTCTGACAGTATGACTCAAAACTGGTGATCTCAGGAAAGGCTGTATTGTGTGATATTTTGTTGATGGTGATATTTTTAATTAAAAATCAAAACACCATTTCAGGGCCAAAACGCAAAGAAGTTTGACTTAGAACGCGTGTTTTAGTTATTTGCACTTCTATATTTATAGTAACTGTGAATTCCTTCTGTGTGTGTCAGCCAGTGTATGTGTGTCAGTGTGTGTGTGTGTGTGTGTGGTCTGTGTCCTACTGGAGCGCCGGTGCCTTCTGCTCAGACGTGCCCAGTCGGAGCCAGCGCCTACATCGCAGGCACACCAAGCCGTCAGCAAAGGCTCCTGCGTATGCGCGCCAGAGGCCTCTGCATACACACCGAGCTGGCAACACTGATGGCCTCTTCTGCCAGCAGTGACGTCACTTCTGTCGCTGCACTTCCGTCACCATGAAGGTGATTTACTACAAGGCAAATTTTCAATTGGTAGGTATGCCAGCAAAGACGTTTCACTTCAAAAATTCTGGTGCAGCCCGAGTCTTGCAGTCGGACTTAAATATTGGTCCCCAAGCTATTCGGAGTTTGATGGAGGGTCCCATAGGTAAGATGTGGGGCTATTATGGGAAGAGGGGCAGATGTGGGGATATTGTGGGGAGGGGGGACAGGTGTGGGGATATTGTGGGGGAGGGGGCAGATGTGGGGGAGGGGGCTTATGTGGCACAGTGAGGTAGTGTGTATGTGTATTATGGGACAGGGAGATATTTGTGTGTGTGTATTATGGAGCACGGGGCTGGTGTGTGTGTGTGTGCGTGTATGGTGGGGAAGAGAGCATGAATGACAGGGGAAGAGTGATGGAGAGGGAAAGAGAGATAGGGATAAGATACTTCGATACTTAGGATATTGTATTGTAAGGAATCCACTACTGGCTTTGACTATAGCCTTGCAGACCTGTGCAGTTGCAAGCTTCCTCTGGCAATCTATGGCACAGGTGCTGCCTCTCATTGCAGCTTCTGCCCTGTGCTCTTTCATTGGATGAATTCTCACACACCCTCCTCCTGTGATTGGATCTCCGCCCTTTATATCCAGGGAGTTGGCACTGAACCAGTGTCAAGCATAACCATTCCTACCTCTATGTTACTGTCTCTGCCACAAACCACCCCAGGCCTCTCTCCTAGCGTTCTTACCTTCCAAGTTCCTGAGTATCCAGAGCTCTGTTCTTTCTCCTGTGCTGAAGCGTTGATGCCAGCACTGGTAACTGCTGCATTCCCTCCTAGCAGTGGCTACCCTTCCTGTCCTGCGGCCTGCTGCTATCCTCCTGCAGTGGCCTGTTCCTGGACGTCTGTGCTGAAGCGTTGTTGCCAGCACTGGCCTGCTGCTATCTCCTTGCAGTGGCCTGCCCTGGACGTCTGTGCTGAAGCGTGTTGCCAGCACTGGCCTGCTGCTATCTCCTTGCAGTGGCCTGCCCTGGATGTCTGTGCTGAAGCGTTGTTGCCAGCACTGGTATCTGCTGCATTCCCTCCTAGCAGTGGCTACCCTTCCTTTCCTGCGGCCTGCTGCTATCCTCTTGCAGTGGCCTGCCTTGGACTTCTGCGCTGAAGTGTTGGTTCTTCCCGACGCTGCCCTGCGATGAACTTCGGCCAGCCTGCTGTCTCCTCCTGCTGAGAGCGGCGTCATGGGCCGAGGCCGCTCCTCGCGCAGAAGCCACCCCCGCGCTCACGCTCCTAAGCTGAAGCGGGGAACTCCTGACTTCCTGTTGCCGAACTCCTGCTTCATTAACGACGATGCTGCCTTCTCCAATCCTGACCCTGCGATGTACGACTACGAACTGCGCACTCCGGATCAGTCTGCGTGGACTAAGGTCGGGGATTATATAACCCCACCTCAGCCCCGCAGTCCGGTCCCGGTTTGTGGCGAGCATCGGCGTAACAGTATGCTCGGCCCTTTAAAACCGGACCGCGCCGTGGCGGGGGATGGCAATTTACCAACTGAAGTTATGTCCCGGCCTGCGTACCACTCCCACTCTGAAGGCCAGTATTTGTGTGAAGTACTACCCCTGATTGATGAACTGTTTACCTATGAAGGTTTAACCCCTTTACAAAGACAATGCCGTTGTGATCTCTTTATTAAGGCTTACTGCATCCAGAACTTAAAACAGTCTCTGGCCGCTTGTATTCGCTCTCCTGATTCCCCTATAACCTGGGATAACGTGTACCCTATGGAACTGGCCGACGCCCAAGAGGCACTCTACGTCCTGGCCTCATCACTGGACATTCATCTAGTACAACAGGGCGCCCTCCTCATGTTGGCTCAGTCTCAAGATACACTCCATGTACTTTCCTCAACACTAGATATTCACATAATAGAACAGGATCCCCTCCTTGCCAGCTACGCTGCTGCTTGGCAGATTCTCTATGCTGCCAGTCCTGTTGCTAAACCTGTGGGGGTACCTCTCTCTCCTAAGAATGGTCAAACCATCTCTGTCGCTGCCCGCTAAGGAAGAAGCTGCCACGCTCCCTAATCCTGAGTTAACCTCCCTAAATTCTGTCCCTGAGGTTATTTCAATCTTAACCCCTGCTAGTCAGGCCTATGAGTCCCCCACTGTAAATCCCTGCAGTCCCCAGGTCAGTGTGTCTTCCCTAGCACCAGAGAATGAGTCCTGTTTGCCCTCTTTTCCTAACCCAAAAATTCTAAGCTCTGTTTCCGAGGTTTTTTCTGTATTAACCCCTGCTAGTCTGCTCTGTGAGGTCCCTACTGCTAACCCTAGTATTCCGCAGCCTAATGATAGGTCCCTAGGGCAAGAGGCAGAACCCCCTATGACCCCACTCTCGGAGACTAGCTTCTATTTCTCTGATTCTCAGGTACAGAGTAATTTAACCCTTGAGGTTTTTCCTATGTTAACCCCTGCAGGTCAGCCCTATGAACCTTCCTTGGTAAATCCCTTTAGTTCGTCAGTCAGGGACACCTCCTTAGCCTCAGAGGATGAACTCCTTATGTCCCCTGACTCGGCTAAAATTCTCGGGGCTATGCCCCCTGAACTTTCGGCAATAATACTGGCTCCAGTAAAAAGTATTCTGGAGCCGTTTGTTTCTCTAAACCTGTTCGCAGAATCCCTACTCCTAGGTATTTCGCTCACCCCGTCTGTCACTCAGATAGCTGAGACCCCTGCTTCTGAGCATAGACCCCTTTTCGTGTTGTCGTTTCAGATGTCCCAGACACTCTTTCCCAAATACCAACTTCAGAGACCAGCACAGTCGTGGTTGCCCCATTTGCACTGTCTGAGTTCTCCTTTTCTCAAATCCTAGGGTTTAAAGCGAACAGTACATATTATGCTCCTTTCCAAGTGACCCCTTCTGAGATCAGCGTATCTGCTGTTGCTCCCTTAGTACAATTAAAGTTAGGGCCCTTCTTTTTGAAGGATCAGGCTTTCAAGTTTGAGACTCCCTTTATCCCTGACTTTGTAAATCTGCAGTCCCTTCTCACTGTAGTTAAAAGTTCTCCAGCAGCCGCTGAGTTAAGCTTTGCCGCTGCCAAATCTTCTGTTATAGAAGCAACCTTGCCTAGCTTACTTCTGTCTGTCCTATCTGTGATGCCTATCACTTTTACTAAAATTTCTGTTTTGCAAGGTATTTCTCCTATTAAATCTGTGATACCTGCAATTCCTTTAATCGGTTCCAAAACCCCTGTCACTAAGTTTCCCATGGAGTCTGATGCCCTCACTAGGGATTCTCAGGGACCCAATTCTGAAACAAGCAAGATGTCCCTTGTGTCTGTTGGAGAGTTTACCCCAGTTTGTCTCACGGATCATGCCACAGCCTCCGGGATGATTAAAAATGACTTTAAGTCTGGGATGCCCACTCCTGTAATAATACTGTTTCACGCTGATTCGCCCACAGTATTCGGGGTATCCACTACTGACTGTATGTCTACTACCACGAACTCAGGGGTATCGCATTTGGAACTTTCCCTTTTTTCAGAAGATCCCGTCTTTAAAATGGACTTATATTTCTCTATGTCTTCCACAATACTTGGGGTACTTGCTATTGACTGTCCTGTCCCAAAACTAGGGTTACCTCTCAAGAAGGTGCCTGGAGCTACCGATGTTAAAAACCCTATGTTTAAAACAGTAACAATTTGCATTGCTTCTCCCACAGTATCATGTGAGACCTGGGTACCTGGGACCTCCACTCCGAAGCCAAGCTCTAGTTCTCTGTCTTCTTTCTCTGTGTTGGAGGCACCCAGCTTTAACCCCAAGACTTTTTTCCCTAAGGTTGATGCACCGCTTAACCGCCTGCCTTTTTTTTTGGATAAAATCTGTTTTCTCACCTTTCAAACAGACTCCTTACTCGCAGGTCTCTGTGCGGTGCCCAAAGTGCCCTTTCTGGATGGCAATTGGCCTCTCCCTAAGACGAAGACACCCTTACTGGACCTCGTCGCTTTACCTGAAGCGTCCGTCCCTGTTCTCTATGGGTCCACTATGGGTATAGACATGCTTATGATGTCCTTCGCCAAGGCCACAATTTCGGATTTGATTCTCTCTAAAGATCACAAACCAAAGGAAGCGGATCCTTCTTCAACTGCCAGTACCATGACCAAGAGTTGCATACACACTGCTACAGACTCTCGCAAATTGCTTGGGATAGCAACCCTGCTTGGTATCAAAAGTACCGCTGCAATAGTGTGTAGTGAACCCTCCCGCCCCATTCCCTTGCTAACCACCACCCGGAATTCCTTGGAAGCTAAAGACTCTCACAACTTCCTCCGTGTTGATTTCACCAAAGACATTGCCTTCTCTGAAGGTCCCTCTGCCATTTTTGTCCGACAATCTGTGTCCTGTGTCCCGTACTCTTGGACTATTACTATGCACCGGACACCTGGCTACTGCCCTTCTGATGTTCCCATTCCGGAGCCCTCAGGTCCCATTGTCCATGTACCAAGAACTGCAGTACCACCGCTGTCTTTCATGGCACTCCAATGTACACCTGGATTGTGGACCTAATTCTCGCCGGAGACACTTCAGGAACAACTCAATGTCTCCCAGACCTATGAATGGTCCTGTTCACCCAGGCTTCTGACCCAGTGGTGGGGGTACAGTAAGGAATCCCAACAAACTATGGGCTTTCAACGCCACCTCTCGCCTAAGGAGGTTTAGGAACAATTCCATGTCCCCCAAATCTGTGATGGATCTTGTTCGTCCGGAGGCCTCACCTGAAGGGGGGGGGTACTGTAAGGAATCCACTACTGGCTTTGACTATAGCCTTGCAGACCTGTGCAGTTGCAAGCTTCCTCTGTCAATCTATGGCACAGGTGCTGCCTCTCATTG
Source organism: Ascaphus truei (assembly GCF_040206685.1). Lineage (NCBI taxonomy): Eukaryota > Metazoa > Chordata > Amphibia > Anura > Ascaphidae > Ascaphus > Ascaphus truei. The sequence goes on along the minus strand of NC_134487.1, from coordinate 239,837,702 downwards.
CAGCTTCTGCCCTGTGCTCTTTCATTGGAGGAATTCTCACACACCCTCCTCCTGTGATTGGATCTCTGCCCTTTATATCCAGGGCGTTGGCACTGAACCAGTGCCGAGCATAACCATTCCTACCTCTATGTTACTGTCTCTGCCACAAACCACCCCAGGCCTCTCTCCTAGCGTTCTTACCTTCCAAGTTCCTGAGTATCCAGAGGTCTGTTCTTTCTCCTGTGCTGAAGCGTTGATGCCAGCACTGGTAACTGCTGCATTCCCTCCTAGCAGTGGCTACCCTTCCTGTCCTGCGGCCTGCTGCTATCCTCCTGCAGTGGCCTGTTCTTGGACGTCTGTGCTGAAGCATTGTTGCCAGCACTGGCCTGCTGCTATCTCCTTGCAGTGGCCTGCCCTGGACGTCTGTGCTGAAACGTTGTTGCCAGCACTGGCCTGCTGCTATCTCCTTGCAGTGGCCTGCCCTGGACGTCTGTGCTGAAGCGTTGTTGCCAGCACTGGTATCTGCTGCATTCCCTCCTAGCAGTGGCTACCCTTCCTTTCCTGCGGCCTGCTGCTATCCTCTTGCAGTGGCCTGCCTTGGACTTCTGCGCTGAAGCGTTGGTTCTTCCCGACGCTGCCCTGCGGTGAACTTCGGCCAGCCTGCTGTCTCCTCCTGCTGAGAGCGGCGTCATGGGCCGAGGCCACTCCTCGCGCAGAAACCACCTCCGCGCTCACGCTCCTAATCTGAAGCGGGGAACTCCTGACTTCCTTAACGACGATGCTGCCTTCTCCAATCCTGACCCTGCGATGTACGACTACGAACTGCGCACTCCGGATCAGTCTGCGTGGACTAAGGTCGGTGATTATATAACCCCACCTCAGCCCCGCGGTCCGGTCCCGGTTTGTGGCGAGCATCGGCGTAACATGTATAAATATGTTCTTTGTTCTACTTTTTGAGGCGGTGGGATTATGTTAATTCCCCTCTGATTACGGGCATCTGATACCTAAATGTCTTTGTAAATCTACCAATAGGGTGTCATTAACACTAATTGTTTTTCTATACCCACCAAGTGATTTACATATGGAGGGTTTAAACAGCACACTAGCTCAACTTTTATTCATTCCCTGAAGACGTATCTTATGATACGAAACGTGTAGCAAGTGTTAGTGTCTTTTTTAATTATTTTATATCCAGTTATCTAGGGCCTTCAAGCACTTAGTCTGTCTACACTGCGAAAATGAGGATAAACGGTATTGAGATTTCTTTGCTAGCAGTTAAAGACCAGGTGACGTTCTCTCTGGGAATCCCCGGCTAACACCACGTGACAACCCTAAGCTGCTGACAGAGAGCGGGTGCATTCCCTAACTGGTAGCCTAACAAGGGAGGTGCAAGGGACAGAGTTTGGAACGGACGGTCTGCCCCTCATTCACCGTACAGGCACACCCCGCATTAATGTACGCAATGGGACCAGAGCATGTATGTAAAGCGAAAATGTACTTAAAGTGAAGCACTTAGCTTTTCCCCACTTATCGATGCATGTACTGTACTGCAATCGTCATGTACGTGCAGAACTGATGTAAATAACGCATGTGTAACAGGCTCTATAGTCTCCCTGCTTGCGCACAGCTTCAGTACAGGTAGGGAGCCGGTATTGCTGTTCAGGACGTGCTGACAGGTGCATGCGTGAGCTGCCGTGTGCCTATTGGGCGATATGTCCTTACTCGCGAGTGTACTTAAAGTGAGTGTCCTTAAACCGGGGTATGCCTGTATATATATCTACTACTAGGCAGAGAGGGGTTGTGGAACTACCTGTAACGCGAGATGCTTTTCTCCAGAGCTGAAAGCGGGTGATTAACTGCCTGCGATGTGAGCTGCTTTCTCTACCACAGAGCCGAGAGCGGGTGCCATCCCTATCGGCGTTCACCTCAAGTATTCCTCTAAGTGTGGACTGTAACAGAAAGTTTCTATTTTCAACTTCCGAGAGTACCAGTGGGTAATTTGTATCTTTTTCATGTTCTCTCTCTTTCAATGATACATTGTGTGTCACACGTGTGTCACATATTGTGTGTCACACGTTTGTGTCTTTTTTACCTTATATATTTTATTATAACATTTTGAACCATCCTATATTATGTGAATTTCTTGCGCTGATGGTTTTCTCTGCCTTATACCAAACCCCACCATTGACCCTGTGTCCTGTCCCACATAGGGCTCTGGGTCCAGCGCTGCATTGCACTGCGGTGTTCTCTGTAGAGAGTGATCTCCTCACCAGTATCTATTCATCATAGACACTCTACAAGGGTATACAGATAGGTCCGGAAATAATTGGACACTGATACAAGTTTTGTTATTTCGGCTGTGTACCAAAATAAATTCATGTTACAGTTAAATAATGAATATGGGCTTAAAGTGCAGTCTATCAGCTTTAATTTGAGGGTACTGCACCGACACACTTTATTCGAGCAAATACCCGGTATGTACCTGGCAGATACCTGGAATGCGCCGCTCCTCACCTCTGACAAGCCCCGTTGCATTTGCCTTCCCAGCCTGGGTTCATGCCTGGCTGACGGGCGGCTGATCTGTTAAATGATAATGATTAGGATTTAATAGGCTGAAATGCTTCGCGTGTCTACCAGATGGCATAAATTCATGAATTGTAATGCAGTATATATATATATACTGTGCAGTATTGCAGCCAGCGGGAATAAAATGCTTCAATCCCTGTCTGGAAAATACCTCAATGCACTCGGGCAGAAAACAGTCACAAACCTCAATACACCCGGGTATACCCGAATTCGTGGGACTAGCCGAGCTCAAATAAAGTGTGTCGCCAGTGTATTCACATCCAAATTGGAGGAAGAGTTTAGGAATTACAACTATTTAATATGTTGCTCCCTCTTTTTCAAGGGACCAAAAGTAATTTGACAATTGACTCAAAAGCTGTTTCACGGACAGGTGTGGGCTATTCCTTCGTTATTTCATCATCAATTAAGCAGGTAAAAGGTCTGGAGTTGATTCCAGGTGTGGCATTCGCATTTGGAAGCTGTTGCTATGAACCCACAACATGCGGTGAAAGGAGCTCTCAATGCAAGTGAAACAGGGCATCCCTAGGCTGCAAAAAAAAATAAAATCCATCAGAGAGATAGCCGATACAGTAGGAGTGGCCAAATCAGCAGTTTGGTACATTCTGAGAAAAAAAGAAAGCACTGGTGAGCTCTGCAACACAAAAAGGCCTGGACGTCCACGGAAGACAACAGTGGTGGATGATCGTAGGATCCTTTCCATGGTAAAGAAAAACCCCTTCACAACAACCAGCCAAGTGAAGAACACTCTCCAGGAGGTAGGCATATCATTATCCAAGTCTACCATAAAGAGAAGACTTCACGAGAATAAATACAGAGGGTTCACCACAAGATGCAAACCATTCATAAGCCTCAAGAATAGAAGGGCCAGATTAGACTTTGCCAAACAATATCTAAAAAAGCCAGCCCAGTTCTGGAACACCATTCTATGGACAGATGAAACTAAGATCAACCTATACCAGAAGAAGAAGGGATGGGAAGAAAGTATGGAGAAGGCTTGGAACGGCTCATGATCCGAAGCATACCACATCATCTGTAAAACACGGTGGAGGCAGTGTGATGGCATGGGCATGCATGGCTTACAATGGCACTGGGTCACTAGTGTTTATGCATGATGTGACAGAAGACAGAATCAGCCGGATGAATTCTGAAGTGTATAGGGATATATTGTCTGCTCAGATTCAGCCAAATTCAGCAAAGTTGATTGGACGGCACAAACAATATCTAAAAAAAACCAGCCCAGTTCTGGAACAGCATTCTTTAGACAGATGAAACTAAGATCAACCTGTACCAGAATGATGGGAAGAAAAAAGTATGGAGAAGGCTTGGAAAGGCTCATGATCCGAAGCATACCAAATCATCTGTAAAACACGGTGGAGGCAGTGTGATGGCATGGGCATGCATGGCTTACAATGGCACTGGGTCACTAGTGTTTATGCATGATGTGACAGAAGACAGAATCAGCCGGATGAATTCTGAAGTGTATAGGGATATATTGTCTGCTCAGATTCAGCCAAATTCAGCAAAGTTGATTGGACGGCACATCACTTTTCAGATGGTCAATGACACAAAACATACTGCGAAAGCAACCCAGGAGTTTTTTTTAAGGCAAAGAAGTTGAATATTCTGCAATGGCCGAGTCAATCACCTGATCTCAACCCGATCGAGCATGCATGTCACTTGCTGAAGACAAAACTTAAGGAAGAAAGACCCACGAACAAGCAACAACTGAAGACAACTGCAGTAAAGGCCTGGCAAAGCATCACAAAGGAGGAAACCCAGCGTTTGGTGATGTCCATGCGTTCCAGTCTTCAAGCAGTCATTGCCTGCAAAGGATTCTCGACAAAGTATTAAAAATGAGCATTTTAGGGAGGCGCATGCGCGACGGCCACGGGTATGGATGTCTGATTAGATAGCTCCGTGCCGCGCTCACAGAATATAGTGTAAAAAGCACCCAAATACAAAGAAAAGTTGCCTAAAACAGTTTGGAAGCACTGGACAAACCCGCAGGGATGGCCCCGAAAAAACCGGCAAGCCAAAAGTAACAAAAACTGGCGGATGTAAGAAGTTACTTCGGCGGGGTAGGATCGGGCAGGATCGGGTAGGATCGGGCAGTGCGGCTGAGGAAATGGCGCCGGCTTCAAACCCCGACACTGACACGGAGCAGAAGGGAGAGGAGGAGGGGGCCAGGAATCAAGCCCTATTGCCTGTGCGGAGATGCGACTTTGAGAGACTTTATAATGACTTGAAGTCCCTCTTACAGGCCGAAATAAAAGAAGTAAAGAGGGAGGTCAGTAAGCTGGGGACACGAACAGACGACCTGGAGAATAAAGTAGACCAGACAATAAAGGTGGTAAAGAAAACAGAGAAGAGGTCGGGGGAATTACAGCGGCAGATAGATGAGTTAAAGGAACGCCAGGAGGACGCGGAGAACCGCGATAGACGAAACAACATACGGATAAGGGGGGTCTCTGAGGAGGTGGGAGACTGTGAAGAGTTCGTTGCAGGATGGCTGGAGTCCCTGCTCCCCGACTGTAATAAGGAGGCTCTGGCCATGGACCGTTGCCACAGAGCCCTCCGCTCCCGGCCGATGCAGACCGAGCAGCCCCGGGACATTATCATCCGGCTGCACTACTATACCACCAGGGAGGCAGTATTACGCCAAACAAGGGCTCTACAAGCGGTGGAGTTCGAAGGCAGCAAAATGCTGATTTTTCAAGATCTGTCGCCAGCCACTCTAACCAGGCGCTGTAACCTGCTCCCCGTTACAAAGGTCCTACGAGACCAGAACATAAGGTACAGGTGGACCTTCCCGTTTGGTCTGATGGTGGCGAGGAACGGGAGGCCCATCACAATGAGAGATCCAGCAGAGGGGCTGGCGTTTTTGGCCAAACTGGGCCTGAAGGGAGCCCCAGCAAGGGAGGAAGAGGCTGAAGAGGCTTTGGAGCCCGAGTGGAGTGGAGGCGCAGGCTCAGCCAAAGCTAAAGGAGGCAAGAAGTGAGAGACAGACCTAGCCGTAATGGCGGTTCATACAGTTAATAAAAGTTTTTCCGTTTAAAAGTTGCCTCGCCTGGTGTGTCTTTGGACATGATGGAGCAGTAAGCAAAGTAACCTGCGAAGCCCCAGTAGGTGGAAAAAGTGGATGTGCAGCCCTCAGAAAAGCCTCGGAAAATTTAACAGACCTGCGGGTTCGGCTGAAGTCCCTGTGCCAAAAGATGAAAGAACTTACCTTTGCTCTTCATTTTGAATGCTGAGGGAAGATGGAGGACGAGATGGCGCCTCACTGGAACCAACATGAGACGCAGAACCCAGAAGAGAAGAAAAGGCGGGAGGAGAGCGCGCGCTCCAGCCTCCTCGCGGCAAAAGCAGATCCAAAATGGCGGCTGCCGGAAACCGGAAGTCGTCATAACCAGACGACGAGCAGAGGGGCGTCATCTTGGATGGGGCAGGCTCGGACGCTGGCTCACGGAGCTACGTCAAAGGGCGACGTAGGAGAAATGAAGGACCCCAGCAGGCGGCAAATGATTTGCCGGACATTGAGTCAACTGGGGTTAAGGGAGGAAGGGAGGAAAGGAGGAAGAAGGGGAGGAAGGGGATGAGGGGAAGAAGGGGAGGACGGGAAGAAGGGGAGGAATGAAGGGAGGAAGGGGCAGGGGATTGAGGGGCGCTAGAGGAGGAACGAGAATGATTAGAGTTAAGCATCAGGATGAGTATTAGGTGGATGGTCCCGGCTAAAGAGGAGCAAGTCCAGTGGTATAGGAATCCGGGAGAGGACAATGGTTTAGAGCAGGATCATAGTAAGTTGCGCACAGCAAGAAGCGGCTTTAATAGAGAGGAGGAGAACCTAAGGGGCAGAGGAGGAGGTGAAATTAAGTCAATGATGACCTGGGAGGCAAGTGGAGAGGGGAGGGGAGCTGAAGGAAGCAGGGAATGGAGGCAACACACTAGCAGAAACAGAAAAGGCTCTGAGGGACGGCTTCAACATGGTAGCAGGGGGCAGGAGGCAGCAAGATGCTCTAGAGATAGTAGAGGCAAGTTGGGGCGACAAAAGTTAAGTCTAAGAAGTTATAAGGGTGCAGATAGAGCGCGGAAACGGGGTGGAGGGGGAGACACATACTCCGAAGATGGCATGAGTCTCCGACGGGGTCCTAGGCGGAGGGTCCCCCTGGACCCCGGTAAAGTCCTTTGGGGGATAAATGAGGGTCGTGGGCAGGGAGTGAGGCAACGGAGAGACCTCACCCCAAAGGCGCTGGACTTGGCTGCAGGGCGGGGAGGCCCTGTAGCCGACGACAAGTTATTATTATTATGTATGTATATGTATTCATGTTTTGTTTTCCCTTTTGGTCTTTCCTCTTGTGTCATGCCCCGTCACACCCCACCCCGGGAGATCGAGGAAGGTGATGGAGAAGATGGAGTCGGGAAAAGAGTACCGCCTTGGAAGGGCAGCGAATCCATAGAACACACTGGTAGAGAGAGTGCACGAATAAAGCAAGATGAGTAGAGAGATCAGGTGCATATCACACAATGTCAAAGGCTTCAATAGCCCAGCTAAACGTAAGTTGGCCCTTAAAGATTACAAACGACATAATGTAGACATTATTTTTCTCCAGGAGACCCACTTCTCCACGGTCAGTTTCCCTAAATTTTTAGATAAGGACTTTAAAACAGTATACTTGGCATCGGCTAAAGAGAAGAAGGGAGGGTTAGCTATAGCAATACACAATAGAATCGCGTTCCAGGTAGATAAGAAGCTGTCAGACAAAGAAGGAAGATTTCTTATCCTCGTGGGGTTCATACAGGGTCAGCCACTCACGTTGGCGTCAATATACGCACCGTGTGAACTGGCATCAGAGTTCTTTTCCCTCTTTTTCTGGAAGTTACATAGTGAAGCAAAGGGAAACACGATAGCAGCCGGGGACCTAAACAGGACGTTAAACCCAGACTTAGACAGGTGTACAGTGTCTAACCTTCCCCTCAGACAGGACATACTAAACATTACCCAGGGACTACGGGACTGCCAGATAGTGGATATATGGAGAGAGCAACACCAAAAGGTTAAAGACTTTTACTTTTTTCTCCCACCCACACAACCGCTACAGCCGGATAGATTACTTCCTTGTATCCAATAGACTGGTCCCAGTGGTCTCCCATACGATACACGATATTTCGTGGTCAGACCACGCACCAATAGAGCTGCGGTGCACTTTAAATTCACTAGACAAGCTAGGAGCAAACTGGAGGCTCAATGAGCTTTTACTAAAAATCCCGGCCATTGAGAGAGATAGGAAAGAAGATCAAGGAGTATTTCACGGAGAACGAGGGTAGTGTGTCGTCACACTCCACGTTGTGGGAGGCCCATAAAGCTGCCCTCAGGGGAACTCTGATGTGTCTAGCTGCAAGACGCAAAAGAGAGCAAGAGCGCCAGATTAAGGAGCTGCAGGAGAAATTGGCATCCCTCACTGCGCTCCATAAAACCCTCAAACAGGATAATACCCTGAAAGAAATATTAGATACCAAACATCAACTAAACATACGATTATCCTCCCAAGCTGAAAAGGAGCTGAGCTGGACTAAACGCAGGTTTTTCGAGAAGGCGAACAGGTCCTAGTCACCCTCCTAGTCAACAAACTTGGAAACAAAGCACCAAACTACCATATCCAATCTATTCGCATGCAGGGGGGGGAGCTTACCTCGAATCCTAAGCGGATTGTAGAGGAATTCAAGTCCTACTATGAAACGCTCTACGATGGAGGTAAGGTCATACACAATCAAAAAACGAGGGCAATCTGCGGGAATTCTTAAAAGGGGCGAAACTACCGACATTGAGCAGGGCGGAAGGAGAAGCGTTACAAAAAGACTTCTCTTCAGAAGAGTTAACGGAAGTTGTAAAGTCTCTCAAGCCAGCCAAGGCACCAGGCCCAGATGGCTTCTCGAACCTATATTACAAAAAATATCTGAAAATATTAGCCCCGTATCTGTTAAAACTTTTCAATTCGGTCTTGTTAGGGGCCTCATTCCCTGCACAGATCTTCAGGCGTCTATCTCCATGATCCACAAACCTGGAAAGGACCAGGCAGACTTTAAGAGCTACCGGCCCATCTCTCTGATCAATACCGACATAAAAAAATTCTCCAAGCTTATAGCTAACAGAGTGGGTAATGTCCTTCCCAGGTTAATTCATCCAGATCAAGTTGGGTTCATCGGAGGAAGGAAAGCAGCAGACAATACCAGACGAATAATAGATCTGATTGATTTGGCCCAAAAACAAAATATTCCGTCGATGGTACTAAGTCTGGATGCGGAAAAAGCCTATGATATGATCGATTGGCCCTATTTGAGAGAGACGCTAAAAGCGTTTGGCTTTGAAGGACGCCTCTTGGGAGCCATTATGGCACTGTACGAGGGGCTGATGGCAAGGGTGCGACATCAGGGCTTCCCATCTGAACAATTTCAAATCCGTAGTGGCACGAGACAAGGTTGCCCGCTGTCCCCGTTGCTGTTCGCCCTTTGTATTGAACCCTTGGCGGCGCATTTGAGAATATGCCCGGATGTATCGGGAATATCAGTAAAAGAGCAGACACACAAAGTGGCGCTGTATGCGGATGATGTGATCCTGACATTATCCAATCCTCTTACCTCCCTGCCCAATGTTTTTGCAATCCTAGGGAGATTTAATCAAATTTCAGGGTTCAAAATTAATCAGGCCAAATCGGAAGCCCTCAACGTAAATTTACCAAAAGCAGTAGAAAAACTAATTGGACTAAACTTTAACTTTAAGTGGCAACCCTCCATGATTAAATACCTAGGGGTGTATATAACAAAGGATTACAAAGTATTATATAAGGCAAATTATCCCAGGTTGTTCAAGACTCTGAGAGAGGATCTCAGGAGATGGGCGGAGTATGGCATCTCTTGGATTGGAAGAATTCACAGTGTGAAAATGAATCTCCTCCCAAGCCCTCCCGATCCCCCTGCTGAAAGATGATATCCTCTCGCTGCAGTCTAGGATAACGAAGTGTATCTGGAATAAAAAGGGCCCAAGGATAAAAAAGACATCTTGAGGAGGCCGACCTCGAGAGGAGGGTTGGGAGTGCCTTGCTTGTTCGCCTATTACGAAGCAGCCCAATTGAGCCAAATTATACAGTGGCACGCAGATCCGGACCTTCGGAGATGGGTGGCATTGGAAAAAGAATGCTGCGCACCAATAGAGCTGCAGAATCTAATTTGGTTACCCAAAAAAAGCTGGTCTAGGATTAGGACACCACTGCAGGCCATATCAAGCTCCTTGAGGGTATGGGAGGCAACCAAATTCAGATGTTCTCTCACAACACTAAACTCCTTGATGACACCTATATGGGGTAACCCAAACTTTGCTCCAGGCCTGAATAGTTTTCATTTCTCAAAGTGGATTCAGCCAGGGTATTTACGACTAAAAGATCTGGAGGGTAGAAAATATGTCAAAACTTTTGATCATATCAAAGACAAAAAAAATATGCCTAACGAAGAATTCTTTAGATACCTCCAGATCAGAGCATTTTATAATAAAACTCCAATTCGGCCCAGCAGAACAAATTTCGAGCAGCTGTGTTCTAGAGGAACGGACACGAGGGGACTAACTTCTAGAATGTACAGGGAAGTGATCTGTCCCGAGACAGGGGACGAACCCAGACTTAGCTATATGAGACAGTGGGAAGCGGACTTAGGGGAGACATTAGAAGACGAAGACTGGGACAGGATCCTGCAGGCAGCAGCCAAAAACCACGTTAAAGGAGAACGCATACAAAGTCCTGATGCGCTGGTACTATACCCCAACCAAATTGTCTAAATTTGTCAGAGGCTATTCACCGCTCTGTCCCAAGCAGTGCGGGGAAAGGGCTGACTTACGTCACATGCTGTGGTCTTGCACGAAGGTGGCTCCGATATGGGCGGAAATTAGAGAGTGGTTGCAACGGATGATCGGCGTGGAGATCCCCCTGGACCCATGGCTGTTCCTGCTGGGCAGGTGGATCCGGGGGCTATCGAACGCAACACATAAATTGATAACACATTTAGCAACCGCCACCAGATGCGAGATCGCAGCACTGTGGAAGCAAACGGAAATACCAATTATACCCAAAATCAGGAACAGAATTTGGCTTGTTTGCCGGATGGAACAGTTGACAAGTTTGGTTAACGACTCCGGTCCAAATTTTCTAAAAGTCTGGTCACCTTGGCTGGCCCAGACAGATATCCCGGGGGTGGACGCTACCATAATTTTGCAATGATAGCCAGAAATGTGTTCTCCGGTAACCAAATGGATCCACGACCACATAGCGACAGTAGGAACGAGAGGTACACGGGAGTTGAGAGAGAAAGGGACACCCCTAGTAGTTGAGACATGTAATTACAGTTCCCCAAAAATAAGAGGCTGTCGGGAAGGCGGGAATGGAGAGCTGCTTCCATCCATCCATCGACACGGTCGCCCCCCCCCCCCCTCACCCAGATACCTTGAAGTCACGTCCCCCTGTTAGTCCTGTTTGTCATGTTTGTCAGGTTCGTTGTATTTGTAATCAGGATGTGGTGTATACGCGGTAGCCCATGGATTGTGTTACTATGTATGTAATGTATCACCTAATAAAATCAAAGTTATATTAAAAAAAAAAATGAACATTTTATTTATGATTGTGTTAATTTGTCCAATTACATTTGAGCCCCTGAAATAAGGGGAATGTGTATGAAAAGGGTTGCAATTCCTAAACTTTTCATACGATATTTATGTTCGAATCCTTAAATTAAAGCTGAAAGTCTGCACTTCTATTGCATCTTGGTTGTTTCATTTCAAACCAATTGTGGTGGCGTACAGAGCCAAAATTATGGAAATTGTGTCAGTGTCCAATTATTTCTGAACCTAACTGTACCAATCTGAGCTGACATTGGAATCCCAACTCAGGATTTTGTGGCTCGTTGTGAACAGTGTAGAACATTACTACACACTGTTACTTCGTAACCTCCGACAAAGGTGCTTACTGCAGCGTCTACAATCAATGACACGCTGGTTATTTGAAACACTAACTACATTGATAGACTCGGATTTCTCTTCTCCCTTGAGAAACACGAGCCATTACGTGTACATAAGCAGGGTTGCCGATGGTAATTCACCCTTTGATGGCCCAGGAGTACATAGGCACCTTATTTTTTCCATACAACCAGCTTTTTTTGTTCCCAGTCACCTTTGACGTGATGCTTAATAATTCCTTCTAGTCGGCCAAAAAACTATGTTATGCGTCGTATGAATTTTTTTTAATTGCAATTAAACCTGCATAGCTGTTCATTAGAGATATGTAAAGAAAATGACATCATAATTCTGTGCAGTTTGCCATATAGAGCAGTACACGAGATCACGGATCCATGTCCCCAAATATATTAATCGATCAGTTTGACTTTAACGTTTAATCGAGCTCTCAAAATCGTTTTGTCTTTCACCACTGCCGTTTAGGGGGAGTGAATTTAAAGACACAGCTTCTCTAGGATATAATGGAAGATACTACACATCTTAACCAATAAACTTTTGTTTCTTGCTAATGTTAAGATAGCAAAAAGTTTTTATTAACACACTGGTCTGACCATGGAAAAGTATCTATGGGGCTGTCCCACATTGCGCCAGATTTTCTTACACAATGAGAATCTGTCAGGCTCTGGCAAGTTGTACAAACTACGTTCAAACTTATGGTGTTGTGTCTAAAGAAGCGGCTCAAGAGAAAGGCCACCAGTGTAATCTGGAGCTCTAAAGTGCTGCTGAATTGAATTTGCACCGGGCTGTATAAGTGAAGCATATCACCCAAAGAAGCAAAAACTGAATTTATTACGTGTCTTTAAAAGTGTGGGTAGTTTGGTACAAAGTAGGGTTTACAAACACCATCAAGACAAAAGCTTAAAGCAGCAGTCCAAGCTGATGTTTCCCCCACCCCACCCCCATTTGATACAATACACACAATAAGTAATTAGATAAGTTGTCCAGTGATCAATCGGGGAATATTCGGCTCCGGGTTCACGAAATGGCTGTCAGTGCAGCAGAAGAGGACCAAAGATCCAAAGTTCTGTGGGGATGATCATGTGACCACGCAGTCACTAGATACAATTTGTGCACTGCTAGATAGAGGGCAGGGCTCAAAAAGGGGTGTGCCAAAGCCTGTTTCAGAAGAGGAAGTTGATGTGACTTTGTAAATGATTTCTATAGAAACTAAAAATGCTTGTAACAGTATAATACATAAAAAAAGTTAAAAAAAAAGTGTTACAATTAAGCTCTCATAGTACAGTTTTAAAATCAATGAGATAAAGTGACCAAGAACGTCAAGAGTTGACACAGGGATTCAAAGATAAGAGACATTGTCCAGAACAGAAACAAAAACCACTATAAATTACTTAAAATGAGATGTATCATGTATCTAGCATAGTCATGCATACATACTTGAGATAACTCACAAGGGACTCGAAACACGGACGGCGGCCTGTAGTTTCTAGTTATATTGTAAGCATTGAAGAAATTTATAAGAGTTCCAGAGGAGAGGGTGGGTGAGTGACTGGGTGTGTGGGTGAGTGGGTGAGTGACTGGGTGGGTGAGTGACTGGGTGGGTGATTCACTGTGTGGGTGAGTGACTGGGTGGGTGAGTGGGTGGCTGGGTGGGTGGCTGGCTTATTGACTGGGTGGGTGGGTTAGTGACTACAGTGACTGGGTGGGTTAGTGACTTTTAGTGAGTGGCATCTCGCATCTCTCCCCCCCCCCCCGCATGTTTTCCCCCTGCATCTCCCACCCATACCTCAGGCGGCGGCGGAGCACTGCAGGTAGCGGAACCTTTCGAGAGGCGGCGGAGGAAGGTTCAGGAGGCGGCAGGGTGGGTGGGATCCACGGGGGGAGGAGGGGGCGAGACACACCAAGGACCGGGAGGCAGCAGCAGAGGAAGCTTTCGGCAGTGTGGGTGGGAGGCACTGGGGGGGGGAGACACTGCGGACCAGGAGGCGGCGGCAAAGGAAGCTTTCAGCAGGGTGGGAGGCACGGGGGTGGGGCGAGACACACCGGCCAATAAGAGCCGTGGGAAGGCAGGACACACGGGGGTGAGACACACCGGCCAATGAGAGCCATGGGAGGGCGGGCGGACCGACGGACCAATCAAATTATCTACAGGGACGCACAAACAACACTTTCAGTTTTATATATATAGATGAGCTGACAGTGAAAACTTTGTAGTAGAGAGAGAGAGTGGGACAGACGGACACTTGTATTTGTAAATCTGTATTTCTAAAAAAAAATGTAAAAAAGAATGTCCTGCTGTGAGACTTTCTGAAAATTGCAGCTATGCCAAAGCCTGGGATGAGTGCATTTTAGCCGTAGGCGAGACTTACTGGTGGCGTGGTGCGGCGTCTCCTGGCATTCTCCTGCTTCTCCCCCTGCAACTCTCTTGAACGTAGCTGTGCGGCGTCAAATGACGCACGTTACCATGACAATGGGACGTGACGTCATAACGGGAGTTCCAGGGGGAGAAGTAGGAGAATGCCGGGAGATGCCGCTGGTCTCGCCAATGGCTAAAATGAAGGGGGTGAGAGAGATTACTGTGTTTTATCATTTGTCCAGCCCTGAGGGCCGCTAGATTTTCTGGGGTTTGGCACGGCAGTTATAGAGGTCCTGCGCACTCTACTGCCAGGAATTTAACATAAATGCTGGGGGACCGCGCAAGGGCTCTATAACATACTTACCTTCCCTTCCAGCGACGTGTCGTCATGGTAACCCAGCGTCAAATGACGCCACGGGGTCACGTACCATAAAAACATGAGGTCACATGACCCCGCGTATCATTTGACGCCGGGGCCGAGCAGGGGGAGGGGGAAGCAAGGCGCCGAGGAGAGCAGGCAGGGGTGCACACGGGGAAAAGTTTGCGCACCTCTGACTTATGGTGTTAAATGGTCCCTGAATGTTAGTGATTTAGAGTATGTGTGTGTGTATGTGTGCAAATATAAATGTATAAAGTGCCCACAGTTTACACAGCACTTACAAAAGGTGTGTGTGGGAGTGTATACCAATGGTGTGGATAAGTATAGAAATGTAAGAGGGTGTTGCATTACTATTGATGTGTGTAGATACTATGTGATCCCTATTGGTATACAGGGATAGAATTACATTGTACATATATATGTGTAAGAGAAAACAGGGTAGTGACTCGTGAAGCTGCAATCTCAGCTTAGGCCACCGCTAAGTGTCCCGAACAGTTGCATACATTTGAATTCATGCAACCGACTCTCTTTCGGTATTCTAAGATTACCTTTGAGTATGGCCACCTTCAAATCGTTCATTTTATGGTCAGTCAGAGAAAAGATCGCCGACAGGACTGTCTCTTGTTCCGCGTGTTATGTTGTGGTGATGCAGATTCAGTCTCTTATTTAGCCCCTGTCCCGTCTCGCCTATCTAGTAGCAGCCACCTGGGCTTTTCATGCACAGGATGATTGTAGGCGGACGCTCACAGAGGTATGCAAGGGAGACTGGTTATGGTGAAATTAAATAAGGATTGTATTGCGCCTGTTTCCTTAACATCAGGAAACCATCCAAACAAGGGGTAAACAAAGCTTTTATTCACTTGGGAGTATTTCTAGTGAAATACTATGCAGTCCACAACTCCCTTTAGATAAGCATGTCTCCCAGCCCCAAACATATAGCATGAAATGAACAGATATAAAAAGTCTTATAAATGAAAGTCTTATCTGTTAGCTGGGCTGCTGTAGGGGAAGCTTCTCTGCTCTCTTGGAACCGCACCCTTGTGTGCACAGGAAATGTCAGGCTCCAGGTTAGAATCTTGTCCCCTTTGTCTTGTGGTCAGCTTGTCGCTCAAGACATCTATCTTTCCTTGGTTCAGCCCAGTTGTGGACTAAGCAATCTCTGCTCTGTCTCCAAGTTCAGCTCAGGTGTGAGCTAAGGAGTCTCACTTCCTGTCTCAAAAGACAGGCTTTTCTAAGCAATCTAATCAGGCAGGTGGTGTTTGTTAATTGACTACCAGCAGTTAACCACCACACTGCTGGATTAGAGGCACATTACCTGAACAGGGATAACTCCCCTGTTACAATGATGTACACAACATTGCTGGAGGAACAGGTGAACCTTCTTCTGATTTTATACTCCAGATTCCTGTGTGGTATTTGTATTGTGCCAGCTGTGTGGACCATTGCGCAGGTTTTGCATCTTGCGTCCTGGCATAGTATTGTCCCGCATTCAGTTGTACTGTTGAATACTTTACTCCTCACCATCATTTTCTTGAGATTATGAGGTTGTCTGTATGATAATACGGGTGTTTCAGGGAAGACCTCTTGCAGTCTTGTATCTTCCTGGAGAATGGGTTGTAGATCCCTGGCGATCTTGCGCAGGGCTTCTAGGTGTGGGTTATATGTGACCACCAAAGGTACCCTGTCGCTTGTCTCTTTCTGTCTGTATTCAAGGAGATCGCTTCTTGGTATTCTGGTGGCTTTGTGGATTTGCTAGTCTACAATTCTGTGGTTATATCCACGGTTTATGAAATCCGATCTCAAGGCTGTAATCCACTGGCTTCTGTCTGCTGCGTGGGAGCATATCCGGTTGTATCGTATGGTTTGACTGTAGATGGTTGCATGCTTAGTGTGTGAGGTGGAAGCTTTGCACTCAATATATCTATTATATATTCACAATCTACTATTCACTTGACTATATTATTCATTGTGTAATCACAAGAGAGTGCCTCTGCTTCTTTTTCTATATACTCCTAGGTCACTAACATTCAGGGACCATTTAACACCTTAAGTCATAAATCGCATACTGCACAAGGGAGAGGTCGATAGGCTTCAGTCAGATACATTCCAGGATGCACTGTTTTTAAGTAAAAAATGTCTTACTTTATCCATTGAAACATCGACGCAAGAGATCAGTGTATCTCAAAAGCTCGCATATATAAAAGCATTTCGTTAGCCACAAAACGGTATCGTCTATTCGTTTATGAGAAATATATACACACATACATATACGTATATATACATACAAACATACACATATATATACAGTATATATCTCAAGAATGAATAGATG
Organism: Ascaphus truei; assembly: GCF_040206685.1. Taxonomy (NCBI): domain Eukaryota; kingdom Metazoa; phylum Chordata; class Amphibia; order Anura; family Ascaphidae; genus Ascaphus; species Ascaphus truei. The sequence continues at coordinate 239,821,063 of NC_134487.1, read as the reverse complement.
ATACCATTCTGTGGCTAACGAAATCATTTTATTTGTGCGAGCTTTCGAGATACACAGATCTCTTCTTCAGGCATGTTACATTGAATACAGCAGGCAAGGGTTTTACTTAAAAAAAAGTGTCTCTTGGAATGTAATCTGTGACCAGAGCCTATCCCTCCCCTGTGTGTAGTATGCAATTTATGACTTGAGGTGTTAAATAGTCCCTGAATGTTAGTGATGTAAGAGTGTGTGTGTGTGTATGTAAATATAAATAAAGAGCCCACAGTGTATACAACGCTTTACAAAAGGTGTGGATAGGTGTAGAAATGTAAGAGGCTGTAGCATTACTAAAAGTGTGTTGTGACATAGTCCAAAGATGTTAGGCAGCTTTCTGCCCCATTTTAGAGCAGAAAGTGCAGGAATAGCTAAAAATGATCCGTTCCACAGCTTCCCATTACCTCAGGCAGCTGGATGGAAAATCCAGACCACAGATTACAATGGCTCTAGTTCTCCCTCACCTGCTCTTCTAATCACATGCACAGGTATTTAGAGCAGAGAGGTTTTGCATTTGACTCTCTCTCCTTAGAGCCTGGAGGCTGGGGGTATCGCTGCTCCCCTGTTTCCAGTTTCGGGGTTGACGGCCCCTCCAAGTATCACAGTACCAGAGGATTTGCCTGGACACGGGACCGAGTTCCCACCACGAACAGATAAGACCAAACAAATGTTTACTGCTGTTGCTAAAAGACTGTGCTGTATCTAAGTGACCCTAAATGAGAGAGCATTGTTTTAAGCTGGGGAACCAGGTTAGTTGGCCAGCAGCTGTTAGAGAGACTGATTCTATGTGTAGTTAGATCCCTGAAAGGGATAGGATTTTGTTTATATAATTTGGTTTCTTTTTACTTGAAATAACAGTGTGGGAAATACTGTAACAATGAAATGAGTGAACTGCTGAATGAAAGTATCTGAGTACCTCTAACCTACACATGTTAAAGCTGCAGTACCTTACTTGGATGAAAATAAAGCAGGCAGAAGCCTGAGTTAAGCAGCTTAATACTTTGCATGATCCTGTTTTTGTATTAAATAACCCTAGAAGACTGTGTCGGGAAGAACCCAGACAGACGTCAGCACTACAAAAGAGGGGCGTTTGTCACATATGGTGGAGAATGCGGGCAGACACTAAAAAGTCTGTGGGTTTGCAAATAAATGCGGGGGGTTAAAATGGCCGCCCAGCTGAACTAAAGTACAGATGCTATGAGTGAAGTCTGTCCCACTGTGTATATCAGTTGTGCTTCTAGCATACACAGAGAATGTGCGAAGTGTGGATGCAATAGCACCCTGAACCCAAACAGAAAACCAAAATGTTTTGCTGAAGGAAAAAAAAAAAAATTTGCATCTAGCAAGTGCTGTTTGTAAAGCTAATGCCTTTTGCTGAAGTGAGTGAATTTGCAGCTAGCAAGTGCTGTATGTAAGCTGCTGAAGTAAGTGAAATTGCAGCTAGCAAATTGTCCCTGCCGGGTTTCTAAAATGGCCGACGTGAAATGTTTGTTGTGTAATGTACGTAACCATACAAAACAGTGTCCCTTCAGGCCATACTATGATCACGACCCTGGAGGAGAGCCGTACCCACAGATGAATTTAGTATGCTGGGCCTGTCGTGAAGTAGGTCACATGGAAGATGTGTGCCCCAAAATTTTCAAAGACAAACAGCTGCAAAAGCAAGCAACGCCCTGTGAGTGCAAGCAAGATGTGGAAGCTGATAACAGTGAGTGTGTGCCCAGGACCACTGATATCTCTGGAGCTAATAAAGAAAAAAGAAAGAAAACTGTTCCTCAAGTCACAGGGGAAGTGACCGAGCCACTTGAACCTGCACTGTCAGGACATGCGTCAGAAAGGCGCCGAGATGAGCAACAGCCCATAGGGCCTGGCGCAATCGTCCCAGGAATGACGACACGCCTAGAGATGACAAAGGCTACTGCTACCATCATAGGCAGAGAGCCAAGCGAATCAAAGAAAACAAGAACTGACTGGAAACTATGCTATGAGATGTCCCAGAAAGATGTGCAAAACTTCATCACAGAGTTGGGGGTTTCTCGGCAAGAGGCTAGCGCGCTTAAAGCAGAGCTGGAACTCTCACGCCATGAGGTCTACGCTCGCAGCACAGAGCTGTGTACATTGAAGAAAACCTATGAGAATACCCTGAGTAATTTAGAGACTGTAAAAAGAGAGAATGTAAGTCTGACACAGAAAAATTCAGACTTGACTGACCAGATCAGTGAAGGTGATGAGAAGCTTCACCAAGCAGAAAAAGTGGAGAAGCAATTGATCCAGGAAAAGTTAGAAATGCAGGAAGCACTGCAGAATACAGAATCAACGGCGATCCAGGCGACACAAACTGCAGAGCTCCAAAAAATGGAGGCGCTGATGCAAACCCAGAGCAAGCACCAGAAAGAGGTGAAGACCCTGAGGGAGGTCTGGCACGATCAGGTTGAAGAGCTGCAGAAGCAGATGGCTGAGTGCGAGATACAGTGCGCCAAGAGAGAGGAGGTGTCCGTCCGTCAGGTGGTTTGCCTGACACTGCGCTATAAAAGCGAGATGGCCGATATCTACAAGCAGCTGGACCACACGGCAAATGAGGGGGCCCGGCTGCAGCTGGAGCTGGACAAGACCCGGAAGGAGCACCTGCAGCTGCAGGTCAAGAATAGAGAAAATGAAACAGAGTTAAACCTCGCTCTGAAACAGATGACGGACATGGGAGAAGCGGCTAAAGTGGTTCAGTCGGGCTATCAATCCTACCTCCTAACCAAGCAAGCTGTACGTTCCTATACGTGTATCTTCAATGCTGTTGCAATATTACGATTTGCTATAAAGATGAAGTTGGAGAAAGAGATTCCAAGGCTAAAAGAGACACGGTCACAAAAGGAGACCAGGGAAAGTAAACTCAATGCCCTCACTGATGACAAAGAGGAAGGAGAAAGAATTGACTTTGATTGTGCTGCTGTTATTCCAGAAACAGATAGGCACCCTCCTGAGAATATACTCCCTGATCTGGAATTCAAAAATCCAGATCCTCAATTTCATTTACGTTGTCCAGAAGATTATCAAACTAGTGGACACACCCAGGACAACACAGAAGATGTTTTAGCCAAGTGGGTGGCAGTTCCTGAAAAAACAAACTTGTTGACAGATCCTGATGACATGGTTAATATGGACTACGTTTGTACAGAGGCAACTAGGTCTCCAAAACCCAAAGGCGTGGTAATGGCCACAAAAGGGAAATCAAAGATTGAAAAGAAAAAACAACGAAGGTTAACACGGCGCCTGAATAGTTCCATATCTCACCAATCTGGACCACACTGTGGAGCCAAGGAGAATCTGGTCCAAGGGTCTCATCAGAAGCTAAAGAAACAGTCCAGTCATTTGCAGGTTGCAGCGGGCTATGAAATAAAGTCAAAGGATGCAATAGACTGGAAGTCAATGACCGATTTTTTTTTTTTTTATTACACGTGTGGACTATGTCACGGACACTTAACTATGCAAATAAGCATTTTGTCAATATTACAATGTTATATTGGTTCTCTGTGTTGAAAATGTAGCTAAACTACAAATTAATATACAGGGTTGATGGCCCTTAAGATTACAAGGCTGTAGTATAAGAGAAAAAATATTGGTAGCTTACAATATGGGGAAAAAAAAAAAATGCCCTTTTCGGTTGGTAAATTTATAATGAAGTTCATATTCGTGTCATGTAAATACTTAATGTTGTACTGAGCAGTTAGCTCAAGTATTTCAGGTAGGACGCTCACCCCAGTGAGGTCCATGGCCGCTCACCCCAGTAGGTGTGAGCTGGGGAGGGGGATATGTGACATAGTCCAAAGATGTTAGGCAGCTTTCTGCCCCATTTTAGAGCAGAAAGTGCAGGAATAGCTAAAAATGATCCGTTCCACAGCTTCCCATTACCTCAGGCAGCTGGATGGAAAATCCAGACCACAGATTACAATGGCTCTAGTTCTCCCTCACCTGCTCTTCTAATCACATGCACAGGTATTTAGAGCAGAGAGGTTTTGCATTTGACTCTCTCTCCTTAGAGCCTGGAGGCTGGGGGTATCGCTGCTCCCCTGTTTCCAGTTTCGGGGTTGACGGCCCCTCCAAGTATCACAGTACCAGAGGATTTGCCTGGACACGGGACCGAGTTCCCACCACGAACAGATAAGACCAAACAAATGTTTACTGCTGTTGCTAAAAGACTGTGCTGTATCTAAGTGACCCTAAATGAGAGAGCATTGTTTTAAGCTGGGGAACCAGGTTAGTTGGCCAGCAGCTGTTAGAGAGACTGATTCTATGTGTAGTTAGATCCCTGAAAGGGATAGGATTTTGTTTATATAATTTGGTTTCTTTTTACTTGAAATAACAGTGTGGGAAATACTGTAACAATGAAATGAGTGAACTGCTGAATGAAAGTATCTGAGTACCTCTAACCTACACATGTTAAAGCTGCAGTACCTTACTTGGATGAAAATAAAGCAGGCAGAAGCCTGAGTTAAGCAGCTTAATACTTTGCATGATCCTGTTTTTGTATTAAATAACCCTAGAAGACTGTGTCGGGAAGAACCCAGACAGACGTCAGCACTACAAAAGAGGGGCGTTTGTCACAGTGTGTAGATACTATGTGGTCCCTATTGGTATATAGGGATGGAATTACATAGAGTATTTGTATATGTAAGAGACAGCTGTGTGTACATACATGTAGCGCAGTATGTATAGACAAGGCCATTAGCACTCATGGGAAGAGAGTTCTTTTGTGTCGGTAGTGACTTATAAAACTGCGGTCTCGGTTTAGGCCACCGCTAAGTGTCCCGAACCGTTGCATAAATTTGTATTCATGCAACCGTCTCTTTCAGTGTTCTAAGATTACATTTGAGAATGGTCACCTTCAGGTCGTTCATCTTGCGGCCGGAGTTAGAGAAATGTTTCGCCGACAGGACTGTTTCTTGTTCCACGTTTGATGCTGTGGCGATGCAGATTAATTCTCTTGTTTAGCCCCTGTCCCATCTCACCTATGTAGTAGCAGCTCCCTGGGCATTTCATGCACATGATGAGGTACACAACATTGCTGGAGAACAGGTGAACCTTCCTCTGATTTTGTACTCCAGATTCATGTGTGGTATATATATTGTGACACCATCACTGTTCCTCTAGGTTCTGGAATAGGGCACACAGAGGAGAGTTTCTCTCAGCTCACGTGGGCCGAGTTCCCCTAGGGAGAACGAGAGACCGCGCTGAAGCGGGGACGTCTGCTCCAAAGGACAATGGCCCAGATTATGGTGCCGGCATTGCGGCGTGAACGCGCTTCCGTGCGCGCACCCGGCAAGCACTCTGTTATATTATCTTATGGGACCTACCCCTGTGCCTGCACGCCTACCGGCTTACAGCCACGTTTTTGTATATTCAGGCAGCTGCCGTGTGACATCAGTGCACGTGAGCTGGTTCAGCCAATGAGGGTGAACCAGCTTCGGGATGCATACGCCACGCCCCCGCAACGCGTCTACGATCTCCTGAAGCCAAGTTCACAAATCGCTTGGGCTTCAGGAGTGCACGCTTCATCGCGCTCGTTCTCACGCAGCCGCACAGGGACAATAATCCCCGCCTAACAAGTAAGCAAAACGCTTTATTATTGTGTGCAGAGACTGTATATATTGTTGCCTATGCCAGGGCATGTTTTGGGGGTGGGAACCAGCTTAGCCGGCCAACCAACTAGTGAGGGCGAAAGCTACGGTGTAGTTAGCTTTCTCTAAAGGGAATAGGTGTGCTTTTTATGTTTTGTTTGGATTTAAAGGGATGGTGGGCCTGTTGGTGTATGATTTAATCCCTGTAAATAAACTCCATATAGAGAAATAGTGTTTCCGGCCTAAAATTGGGATAAAAGAGACTGCAACATGGTGTGGGCATCACAACATATATATATATATATAGATATATATATATATATACACACACACACACACACACACACACACACACACACACATATATATATACAAAAGATTTTAGGTGCGCAAAATACCAAAATAAGTCATTATCTAAAGACCATTAAATGCTGCCTCAGAATTCCTAACCTCAAACCAGGGTTAACGTATAAAACCAAACAATATGAATAAAGGGTGCAAATCTTAAATCTTTGATCCTAAAGAGAAAGAAAAAAGGGCCACAAAAGGGACGTACTAAAAGGCAACTTTATAAGCAGTTACTACTACTTAGGGCGCGGGCATGGTCAGCGCTTGGTTGCTAACCCTAGGTAAAATCCATCTCTAAATCCTCTGCTGTGTGTATTATATAGTATATGCAAGTGATCCAATGCTAGGTAAAATCCATCTCTAAATCCTCTGCTGTGTGTATTATATAGTATATGCAAGTGATCCAATGCTAGGTAAAATCCATATTTGAATGCTGTTTTCTGTCTACCCCTAATCAAATTAAGTGTTGCCACCTAGGCAGGGAACACCCTGTGTAGAAAACCATTTGTTTGAATGTGCCTCAGATGTGCTAATTAAGCAGACAGAACAACATTGTCAGGTGACTTTTTAGGCCTATATAAACCCAGTCAGAACAGCTAGTCTGCTTGCAGCCCATATCCAAGTAGCCCATTATAAGTGGCATGACTATTGAACAACTGAAGTTTAAAAGGAAGTGGCCCATTATAAGTGGCATGACTATTGAACAACTGAAGTTTAAAAGGAAGTGGCCCATTATAAGTGGCATGACTATTGAACAACTGAAGTTTAAAAGGAAGTGGCCCATTATAAGTGGCATGACTATTGAACAACTGAAGTTTAAAAGGAAGTGGCCCATTATAAGTGGCATGACTATTGAACAACTGAAGTTTAAAAGGAAGTTCAAAAGAAGTGAGAAAGAAGTGGACACCCCATCTGGCCATGATTCCTGCATTTGAACTACGCTGGAAATGAGGATATCATCAATACCAGACTGCATCATTACTGCTGTGATGCTGCGTTTACCATTTATATTTGCTGTGACTTCACTTCTTCTCAAATTATGCACTTCTTTTTACCAGCCTCAGTATGTCTCAAACTCTATTCATATATCTCCATCTCTCCTTTCTTCACCACTTCTCAGTTCACATGAACTCCTTTCTTACCTGCGTCCTCTGACACCACAAAGCTATATCCCCTGCACTAAAAAACACCCCTACAAATCCTCCTCACACATCCTCTTTCTATCCATGCTTCTCCTCCTTGCTTCTGGGGATATCTCTCCCAATCCTGGTCCCTGTCTTATTTCAACTTGCTCTCGTCCTCGCCTCCCACATGCAACTTCTACTCCTTCTGGTGTCAACCCCTCCAACCTCATACCCATCCCCTGCCACCCTCCCTCCTCTCTCCCTTTCTCCTGTGCCCTTTGGAATGCTCGCTCCCTCTCTAACAAGTTCCTCTATGTACATTACTTCTTTCTCTCTCACTCCCTGCTTCTATTTGCTATAACTGAGACCTGGCTCACTCAGTCTGACTCTGCTCTGGAAGCTGCCCTCTCCTATGGTGGCCTTTCCTTCTCCCACACTCCGCGCCCTGATGGCAGGGGTGGAGGCGTGGGCTCCTGCTCTCCTCTGTCTGCCGTTACCGAACCCTTCCTATTCCCCACTCTCTTGCTTTTCCCTCCTTTGAGGCTCACACTGTCCAGATCTTCTCTCCTCTCCCTGTTCATGTGGCGGTCATCTATCGCCCACCTACCTCTACTCATCCCCCTTCTGCCTTTCTCTCTCACTTTGAATCCTGGCTCTCTTTCTTTCTCTCCTCAGACTCCCCTGTTCTTCTCCTTGGGGACTTCAATTGCCACATTGATGACCCCTCTCTCTCTTGGGCTTCCCGCTTTCTTTCTCTTACCTCTTCTTTTGGCCTTCAACAGTGGACTGCAGCCAGCACCCACAAGGATGGCCACTACTTAGACCTGGTTTTCACTAAAAACTTCTCTCTCTCTGATTTCTCCATTTCCCCTTTTCCTCTCTCTGACCATCATCTCATCTCATTCTCTTTATCTCGCTTCTCCCCTTCTCCACCTCCATCTACACCCCGGTTCTGCAGAAACCTGAGCTCTATTCACTTACCTGACTTTGAGTCCACTTTACACTCCTCCCTCTCCTCTCTCAGCTCTGCTACAGACCCTGACAACCTGGTCAGAAAGTACAACTCTGTCTTGTCCTCGTCTCTTGATCTACATGCCCCGCTTTCTCTCTGCCGCCCTCGCCCTTCTAACCCTAGACCCTGGCTAAATTCCCACACGCGCATGCTGCGTTCCTCCACTCGTTCCTCTGAACGCCTCTGGAGGAAGTCTCACACTCTCGCAGACTTCCTTCACTACAAATTTATGCTATCCTGTTTCAACTCTGCCCTCTCGCAAGCTAAACAAGCCTACTTTTCTGCACTAATCAACATGCACAAGTCTAACCCACGCCGACTGTTCTCTGTCTTTGATACTCTACTCAAACCACCCTCAGCTGCCTCTCCTTCCTCCATCTCCGCTCAGGACTTTGCTGACTATTTTAAGGAAAAGGTGGAATCCATACGGCAGAACATCCCCTCTGTTTCTTCCCCCCATCCTACACCTCTTACTAACTCTCCTCCTGCCTTCCTTGAGTCTTTTTCCACTGTCTCAGAGAAGGATGTGTCGCTGTTGATCTCCTCTTCTCCCTCTACCACTTGCCCTCTTGACCCCATTCCCTCCCATCTCCTAAAACCTCTAGCTCCTACTATAATCCCTACGCTTACACACATTTTTAACTCCTCCCTCTGCTCTGGAACCTTTCCATCCTCCTTCAAACATGCAACAGTCATACCATTACTCAAAAACAGCAAGCTTGACCCTACCTGTCTTTCTAACTATCGACCTGTCTCTCTCCTGCCTTTTGCCTCTAAACTACTTGAACGTCTTGTATTCTCTCGCTTGCTCCATTTTCTCAACACCTATTCTCTCCTAGACCCTCTACAATCTGGCTTCCGCACTGCTCACTCCACCGAAACAGCCCTCACCAAAATAACTGACGACCTCCATGCTGCCAAAGACAGAGGTCATTACACTCTGCTCATATTACTCGACCTCTCTGCAGCATTTGACACCGTGGACCACCCTCTTCTCCTCCACATTCTCCATACTCTAGGTATTCGGAACAAAGCTCTATCCTGGATCTCATCCTACCTCTCCCATCGTACTTTTAGTGTCTCTTCTGCTAACACCTCCTCCTCCTCTATTGATCTCTCTGTGGGGGTACCCCAGGGCTCTGTCCTGGGACCTCTTCTCTTTTCTCTGTACACACTCTCTCTAGGTGACCTAATAACATCTTTTGGGTTTAATTATCACCTCTATGCCGACGACACACAAATATACTTTTCAACACCTGACCTTAGACCTGCTGTACAAACCAAAGTTTCTGAATGTCTCTCTGCTATATCATCCTGGATGGCCCTCCGACGCCTTAAACTCAACATGGCTAAAACAGAGCTCCTCATACTTCCTCCCAAACCTGGCCCTACTACCTCCTTCCACATTACTGTTGGAACTACAATCATTCACCCAGTAGCCCAAGTACGCTGCCTAGGGGTCACGTTCGACTCCTCTCTCACATTCGCCCCTCACATTCAAAACATTTCTAAAACCTGTCACTTTTTCCTCCGCAATATAACTAAGATACGCCCTTTCCTCTGTTGTTCGACTGCTAAAACTCTGACTCAGGCCCTCATTCTCTCCCGTCTTGATTACTGTAACCTCCTGCTGTCCGGCCTTCCTGCCTCTCACCTGTCTCCCCTACAATCTATCCTAAATGCTGCTGCCAGAATCACTCTACTCTTTCCTAGATCTGTCTCAGCATCTCCCCTCATGAAATCCCTCTCCTGGCTTCCGATCAAATCCCACATCTCACACTCCATTCTTCTCCTCACTTTTAAAGCTTTACATTCTTCTGCCCCTCCTTACATCTCATCCCTAATTTCTCGGTATGCACCATCCAGACTCTTGCGTTCTTCTCAAGGATGTCTTCTTTCTACCCCCTTTGTATCTAAAGCCCTCTCCCGCCTTAAACCTTTTTCACTGACTGCCCCACACCTCTGGAATGCCCTTCCCCTCAGTACCCGACTAGCACCCTCTCTATCCACCTTTAAGACCCACCTTAAGACACACTTGCTTAAAGAAGCATATGAATAGCACTGTGGATATTCTAAACACGATACATAATGCTTGGCCCCCTGCAGACGCACTTACCAGAACTCCCTCCTACTGTCTCTGTACGTTCTCCCTACCTACCAATTAGACTGTAAGCTCCTCAGGGCAGGGACTCCTCTTCCGAAATGTTACTTTTATGTCTAAAGCACTTATTCCCATGATCTGTTATTTATATTATCTGTTATTTATTTGATTACCACATGTATTACTACTGTGAAGCGCTATGTACACTAATGGCGCTATATAAATAAAGACATACAATACAATACAACCCGCGCTGAGCCGCGCTCACGCTTGCCAGTGAGCCCCTGCAGCCGCAATGAGAGCGGCTTTAGCAGGCGTGCAGAGGCGTAGCAGTCAAAAAAAATTTAGTTTACGCGCTGAGTGGAGCGGAGGGACAGTCACGTGAGCGGTTCGCCCAATGAGGGCGAACCAGCTCCGTGATGTCACTGGCACGCCCATAGACAAGCACCCGCTTTCGCTCAGCCTCCGCGCGCCTCCGCACGGGAGAAATGTCTATGGACTCAGCCTTACAACGTAGCTGAAAATATCAGGCAGTGTGGGTTTATGTCCCCACACAGACAATCTGCATACAAATCAGCGACTTCCTCTCTGTTTGGAATCCTCCGTCTTGGAAGATGATCTTCCTACAGCGTGTTTTCACGTCTCTCAGCCGGGAGGTTTACCTGTGCCAGCAGGTAAACTTTAATGTGCTCTCACACCAGTCACCAGCATTGCTGCTACGGTAGTGTAATCCCAAAATCAATGTCGATACCAGGAACAGTCCATTGTTAAACTCCAAAGAGCAAACAGTCCAAAGATATTTAAGCCAGAAGGGTAACAGATTATCAAAGTGTGGATGTCGCGGGGGCGTGCCGATGACGTCGACCAGTGCAGTCGGGTGAAAGGAGAGCTCCCGAGACCCACTTGAATAAACATAAAAAATAGACTCTTTTCGTCCGGATAAAAAAAAACAAAAAACCTCCTTCTGGCCTCCTGATAACATAGGGATGTCAACCAAGGGGAAGAACCAACCTACCCAAGGGGTTGGGAAGTATTTTACCCCCACGAAACAGCACTCAGACACAGGGGGAAAAAAACAAGATGGCGGTTCACCGCCGGGAACACGAGGTACGCAAGGCCGCACAGATCCTGCAAGCCCAGTTACAACTCCCCCCCCCCCCCTGACGGGGGCATCACAAAAGAGTTCCTGGAGGAACTTCATGCTAAATTGCAGAGGACTCTACAAGCTAACCTCAAGGAAGCGGTGTCCGCAATTAAGCAGGATATCCAGGGCCTCCAGGAGCGCACCACATCGCTTGAAACAAAGCTTGAAGAGGCCCTGCAACACCAAAATGACGCGGATGAAGAAATCATCCGACTCGGCCGAGAAATCCATTCCCTCCGCGACGGCCTGGAGGATCAAGAAAACCGGGATCGCCGTCAGAATCTACGGATCCGAGGCATCCCGGAGACGATCCTACCAGGCCACCTGCGTGAATATGTGACAGACTTCTTCGTCTCCATCTGCGCAGAAATCGATCAACGCGACCTAGAGATCGATAGGGCGCACAGAGCGCTAGGCCCACGATCCGATGATGCAAACCGACGGAGAGATGTTATCGTGAGGCTCCACAGTTACACCACGAAAGACAAGCTCATCGGAGCATGTCGCGTACGGGATAACATGTTTAGAGGAGAAACACTCCAGGTCTATAACGACCTATCGAAGCAAACGGTGGATCGCAGGAAAGACATGCGCCCTCTAACACTGCTCCTCCGAGAGAAGGGCATAAAATATAAATCGGGATTCCCCTTTAAATTGGTCATCAACCATAAAGGGAAATACCTCTCTATAAGACATCCCGACGACATAGAACCCCTAGCGAAGGCCTTGGGCCTGGCTCTGGACCCTCCTAGATCGGCCGATTCAACTGGAAATCGATCCAGCGACAAGGAGGACCAGCCGACAAGGACCTCGGAGAGGATCGCGGAGAAGCGACACCCCCGGGAGAAATGAGGTAACGGATATTTTACCCACCTGTTCAGCCGCCCCGGGAGAGCCTCACCGTCTGCATCCCGATGACAAAATGGCGGCGCGCGAGGCTTAACTTCCCCCATCGAGTTCCAGAAGTTCCGCAGCGACCGCTGTCCCTCCTGCGTGGCGCATCCTCCTTCGACTACCGCCTCAGCACACGGACCTTTATGATGGGTCTGCCGAGACATCGAGTACCTGGCTTCGGAGAGTACTCCGCGCGGAGCCTCTCACCGCCCCCCCCCCCCCCCCCCCCTTGGCTGAGGGAGGATCGAGGCATCACCGGAGCCCACGAACAGAAGCAGACCCTGCCTTTCCCAGGAATCGATTAGATGGACGACCGAGCTCCAGGACAATCCTTGTCCCAGAACGCTGCACTCCGCTGATGATCCATAAGGGACAGGGTCTGTAATGTTGTTCCATACACACACCTTCCCAGTTCGTTTTAACCCTGCTACCCCAAGTTACACAGCCCTCTTTGGGCCGCAAGTAGCGCAGTACGACTGACATTGAGTTTACTCTGCTTTAGATAAGGACCCCCTCCACTGATCTTCCCCATCCCTCCTCCCCCCCTCCCCCCCCCTTCTCCCCGTCTCCCCTACCTCTCATCCCCCCCATCCTCCCCCCCCGTCTATCCTACCCCCCATTCCCTCCCACCCCCCCCCCATAGACACCCCTCCCACCCCCCTCTCCCCCCCCCTAAACTGCGACCCCTCACTCCTCAACCCGAACTCACCTTCCCTCTTCCTACCCCCACCCCAATGATAACCTCCATACTCAAATCTACATTGAAGGACAATAACCTGACAGAAGTCATACGACGGGATCAGTTAACCTGAAAGACACTCACAGTGGAAATGCTTTCTTTTTTTTTTCTTTTTAAGTTTATGTACTACTCCTTATCATCTGAATGTTATTGATGTGTATTTCTCATGCAAAAATAACCACCTGTATTCAACGGGAATTGAAGGACGTTAGAACTAATGATGTAACCCCCCCCCCCCCTCTAGTCCCATCCCCCCTCAACTTCTGGTCACATCCCGCCCACCCCCTCAAAGTCCCCAGGCCTTTCCTAATATGGCTAAGTTCACGCAGGAAGCGCTGGCTCTCTGCGGCCTCTCCAGAACCCCCCACGCACTGTAACAGGGCCATGTGTAACCACAGCTACTCCACTTATATAAGGCCTGACAAATAGCTGTGATTAGCTAGGATACACACCGATGTGTTTATCGCGCTCTCCACTAAAGGCACAATAGACAAAGTCTATCAGAGGCCTACTATAGAGATGCATCCCCCCCACCCTTACCCCACCCCGACCTCTCCTCTCCCCCCCTCCCCGCTCCCTTACCCCCCCCCCCTGTCCCCTTCCCCCCCCCCCTCACCCTAATACTTCCCGAACACCCACACCTTCCCTACTCTCTCCCGCCCCCCCAACAACCTTCTGCTCCAGGCCTGGGTAAATGCTCAACCTACGGAGAGCTGCGCTAGGGAAGCACACTATGAGAGATCACAAGACTCCCCAAACACTATGCCTATAGTCACCGCGAACACCCCTACGCATAAGAGGCATAATATACGATGACGGGCCCATACTCACACACACAAGACTACCCGACCACCCCCCCGCTCCTGCCCCCCCCCCACCCCTCCCTATACCCCCCCCCAACCCCTACACACACCCCTCCCTCCAACCCCCCCAAGCAATTCATCCCATTCCTGAGTCATCCTCGTTCTCACCCCCACCCTCCTCGCCCCCTTCCCCCCCCCCCCCACACTACTGCCTCAAGCTGTCGCAGCTAAAAAACCTGAGGAGAGACCTCTCCAGTGAGATCAGCACAGGAGATCACATGGTCTCCTAACTATAGAATATGCTACCAACTGTCTACATAAGGTGTACAATATATGAAGACTGATAACCACTCATCTATACAATGTACTCCGCTCTCCCCCCCATACCCACCCCTCCCCCCCTACCCCCTATCCCGTCCCCCACAACCCTGCAGAATCTGCAGCATGAAGGTTTCTTCTCGATTCCCAAACGGGAAGTGTATACAATTGAACCAATGATATGACTAACATGCTGGAAATACATTATTGTAAAAATGTGCATTCTATACCCCCCTTCCCCCCCGCCCTACCCCCCTCCTCACCCCTCTTTCCCTACCTCTACCCACTCCCTCCCTCCCCGTCTGCTCCACCCCTCCCTATCACTATTAAAATATATATATATAAAAAAAAAAAAAAAAAAAGAAACAAACATTTCTCGCCCACGCTCCCCCCCCCCTAGACCTAAAACCCCGTCTCTATTCCCCAACCCTCTCCTAGGGACACAACAAAAGTAGTAACCCACTCCAAGCTCCCAAATAAATAAATAGGCGCTCTCCCCTGTAAGATCAAAGGTCCTAAACTTTCCCTTCTCGTGGAAAAAGGGACCACTACGCCCGATACGGACGAAAACAGAGATACCCAAGGGTCTCCACCCTGCCCAAGACTGCTAGAGGTCATCACCGGACCCGCCCCCCAAGGGTCTTAAACCCTACAAGCCGGTCCATAGTTCAGACCGGATCTCAACCTTTACGACCCTTTCAGGGTCGACTTTCTTCCCCCCCACTTTTCCCCGCTGTTACTGTCCCAGCGGGCTCCCCCTCTTACCCATCCTCTCCCCCCCTGCCCTTCCCGGCTGAGAATCCCTAACCTTATAAATAATTAAAGAACACCTCAAAGCTTGACAGAGAGTAAGAACCCTCTATTTAAACTCGAACCCACATCTCCCTGCTTAAAAGGGAGACCCCTCACCAACTAGAGGAAACTTAGAGCCCATGGCCCATCAACAAGCATTAAAAATAGTGTCCCTGAATGTCAAGGGCCTAAATAACAACAGAAAACGTAGGCTTGCTCTTCAGGAAATAAAAAAGTCTGGTGGCGATGTTGTTTTCCTTCAGGAGACCCATTTTACGTCTCAAGACCCACCTAAAACATTTCAACAAACTTACCCGATGAGCTATTTCTCATCGTTCAGTAGTAAACGTAGAGGGGTTGCCATTCTGATCCGTCAGGGCACACCATTTAATTTAACAAAAATCATGGCAGATCCAGAGGGAAGATTTATTGTGGTCTACGGTTCACTTTCAGGTTCTGCAATCGCCCTCGTTAACCTCTATGCTCCAAATGAGAACCAGTCAGAATTTCTAAAAAATGTTCTAGAAAAGATAGACCCAAATTATATATCCTCCCTGCTAGTCGCGGGAGATTTGAACATGGCTCTCAACCCAAACGAAGACAAATCGAGCACCCCAGGACGACAACGTTCAACCCAATCCCAAAGATTGGGGAAAATTTTTTAAGATATTATGGGTGAGTTTTTCCTAGTGGATATTTGGAGAACACAACATCAGGGACAAAGAGATTATACCTTTTACTCGGCACCTCACCAGACCTATTCACGTATTGACTACTTTCTTGCAACCAAGAATGTACTAGAGGCCGCCACTAAGTCAGATATGGGCCCTATTACGTGGTCAGACCATGCTCCCATCTCCCTGACCCTATCCATTCCATTTGTCAAATCGACCTCATACAGCTGGAAACTAAATGACTCCCTATTGAACCACGCTGAGATTGTCAGAAATATCAAAAAATCTCTGAAGGAATATTTTAGACTAAACAAGGGTTCAGTCTCTTCTCCAGCAATCCTATGGGAAGCCCATAAGGCGACAATTCGAGGAAACCTTATCTCAATTGCCGCCCACAGGAAAAAAACTAAAACCAAATTAACCAAAGAGCTGACAGATAAAATAATCTCTTTAGAACAGCTACACAAAGCTAATCCCTCACGGAGAATTTACAAACAATTGACAACCGCTAGGAATGATCTACAAGTGATCCAAATGGACAATGTAGAAAAAGCTCTAAAATGGACGGGTCAGAGGTATTATGATAAAGGGAACAAGGCCGATAGACTTCTTGCCAGCAAGTTAAGAGGAATACAAAAGAGGTCACAGATAACTGCAATAAAAAATAGCTCTGGTGAGATAGTATACAGTGAGAAAAAAATAGCGGAGGAATTTACCAAATTTTATACCAAATTATACAATCTGAGAGCTCACTCCGCAAAATCGAACAACATTGGCCGGCCGGCAGCTATAGATTACTTAAGTGAATGTGAACTTCCCTCGCTAACAGAGGAGGAGAACACAAGACTAAATGCAAAAATAACTTTTGAAGAGCTGTCGGCTGCCGTAAAGGCATCAAAAATATCCAAAACGCCGGGCCCCGATGGTTTCACTAATGCCTACTATAAAAAAATTCTACCTATCTTATCAACCCACTTATTGAATTTGTTCAACTCATTTTTAGAAGGAAGTCCTATCCCTCCCTCAATGTCGTCCGCTAATTTGGCCATAATCCTCAAAGAGGGTAAGGACCCCACCCAATGTGGAAGTTATAGACCAATTTCATTGCTGAACAACGACCTCAAATTATATAGTAAGATTCTGGCGAGCAGACTAAATCCTATCCTGCCGAGACTTATCCACACAGATCAAGTCGGCTTTGTCCTGGGCCGCCAAGCCTCGGACAACACCCGCAAGATCATTAATATAGTAGACCATACCCACCTGACAGGCACAAAGGCTATGCTACTGAGTTTAGATGCAGAGAAGGCATTTGATAGGATTGATTGGTTATTTCTAGACCACACGCTAACAAAATTCGGCTTCAAGGACTCATTTCTAACAGGAGTCCGGGCGCTCTACCAAAACCCGTCTGCTATGGTACGTATATCTGGCGGTGGCTCTGAAAGGTTCCAAATCAAAAACGGTACGAGACAAGGATGCCCCCTATCCCCCCTTCTTTTTGCCCTTACGATCGAACCACTGGCGTCTAAAATTCGGACAAACCCAAATATTCAGGGCATAGCTATTGGAAAAGAACACTACAAAATTTCTCTATTCGCTGACGATATCATTCTTACTCTGACTAGACCCCAAACGTCCCTTCCTAACCTTCAAAGGGAACTAACAGAATTTGGAATGATATCGGGATACAAAATAAACAGCGATAAATCCGAGGCTCTAAACCTTAGTCTCCCAGATTCCGAAGTTAAATTACTCAAAATAAATTTCAGTTATAGATGGTCCTCTTCACACATTAAATATCTGGGAATTAATGTGTCAAGACATTACCGGGATCTATATCGGGATAACTACCCGAAACTATGGGGGGAAATTAAAAAAGATCTAGATCAGTGGGAAGGTTACCAGATCTCATGGATCGGGAGGATGATATCTGTTAAGATGAATATACTCCCAAGAATGTTATACCTATTTCAAACACTCCCGATCCATGTCCCGGGCACTGATCTGAAAAACATACAAAATAGAATATTCCATTTTATCTGGAAGGGCAAGAGGCCCCGAGTCGCCAGATCGGTCCTACTGGCACCAAGATCCAAGGGGGGCCTGGGAGTCCCAGATCTCCAGAAATACTACCTTGCCGCTCAACTCAAGCAGGCAGTAATGTGGAACTGTGAGGAATCAGGGATCGCGGCGCCCGCGCCCTGGTTCCTCTGCTGATATATTCCCTCCTGCTGCCGTGGCGCGCACACCTCGCCAGCGCCACTCACCTCCGTCGGTTCTGGGGGTTCCCCGGCGTCCTCGGCGTCCCCGGTTTCCAGCAGTACCTCACGCGGCCGCCATGTTGCTCGGGCGCGCGCCTGAACAGCGCGCGCCGGGCGAAGTTAATTTATTCACTGCTCTGGCAGTGAAGACCCGCCCCCAATACAGGAATATGATCTCCTGTCAAGACAAGAGTCCTCACCTGTCTGCCAATCAAGGGAACCTATCCAGGATGGCTCCACGCAGTCCTCCAGGTCTGCCTTCACTTCTGATTGGTCAGCCACACTTTATAATGCCAGTCCTTCCTATCATTCATTGCTCGACATAGTTTTCACTTGGATTACTACTCTGGCGTTTTCTCTCTCATTCACTCAGGTTACGACTTGGCTTGGCGGACGTCTCTCTCTGGCTCTAGACCCCTGCTTGGACAAACGACCTTCCAGTATTCTCCAATCCCAGACCTTGGCTAACGGCAACGACAACGGCATTTCTACACCGGTACCGGCAAGTATTGCTAGCGAAATACACCTGGCCTGGCAACGCCAAAATCACCACACTCCGGACACGCTCCCTTTGCTGCGGGTGCATGCTTCTATACGTTCCTCACCTCAGTGAAAGGAACGGGTCTGGTCTGCGGGCAGCACCGGCGTAACATTATGTCGAGCCCACAAGACGCAGACCAGACTGTGGACTCTATGATGACGGCCATGTACCAACAAATACAGGCCTTAACGGATCAAGTGGCTCTCCTCTCCCAACAGGTATCGGACCGCCCTTTACAGGCTCCGCCTGCGGCTGCACCCCCGGCGCAGCCTGACTTATCTTCCACTTCATTTTCAGTTCCGAAGATTCCGGCTCCAAGGCCCTACGCAGGGGATCCACACACCTGTCGTGGCTTTCTCAACCAGTGCGAGATCCAGTTCGAGATGGCTCCCCAGCTGTATGCTACTGGCCGGAAAAAGGTAGCCTACGTATATAGTCTGCTCACAGGTAATGCACTGGCATGGGCCTCTCCGATCTGGGAACTACGCCCTGATATTACCCGCGATTACGCGGCCTTCAGACGGGACTTTCGACAGGTTTTTGATATCCCCGCACGTCAAGAGACTGCTTCTGATACCCTGCTAGAGCTTACACAGGGACGTCGGCCTGTGGGTCAATACGCCTTGGAATTCAGAACCGTAGCAGCTGAGACTCATTGGGGTCAGGAGGCTTTAGTCGCCGCCTTCTGGAAAGGTCTATCGGAGTCTCTGAAGGATGAACTTGCTTCCCACACCAGGCCAGAGTTACTGGAGGATCTCATCACCCTGGCTTCTCGTATGGATCAGCGCCTTCAGGTACGCCGCGCTCAGCGTCAGCTTCCCCGGGCTACGCCTTTCCGTGCTTCCTTTTCCAGGTTCTCTACTAACCAGAGACCCGTCGTATCCCCGTTACCGGCGCTGGAGGCTCCAGAGCCGATGCAACTTGGAGTTCAGCAACCTCGGGTACCGTCACGACAACTTCGCTCTACTGGGGAATCGTGCCATCATTGCGGAGCTTCTGAGCAGCGTACCCGTAACCATCCTCCATCTCCGGGAAACGACTAAGCCCAGTGAGTACGAAGGGGCGCTCTCTGGGTACTGAATCTCCTTGTCCCCCTCCCAGAAGGGAACTTCCCAAAAGATTGACTATTCCCGTCTCCCTTTCAGGACCGACTTTCCGCACCTCCACTGCCGCATTTATCGATTCCGGCGCAGGAGGGAATTTCATAGATCAAACCTTTTCTGAGCAAAATCAAATTCCGCTTTCCAGGAAGGACTCTCCCGTTGCCTTGGTCGGGATTGATAATCGACCTCTCACCCCAGCTTATATCTCCTTAGAGACCGGACCTATCACCCTTTCTACTCATTCTCACAAAGAGACTCTGGGTTTTGATGTTATTCATGCCCCAGGAACACCTATCACGCTTGGCTTGCCCTGGTTACAGAAGCATAATCCACTCATCGATTGGGTGTCTCCTAACCCTATTAACTGGAGGTCAAGGTCAGAGAAACCCTTTTCCTCTATCAAGCAACCATCCTTTCTATTAGCCAATACATCAAGTTCTCTGAGGGAGTTGCCTTCTCCATACGCCGAATTCTTGGACGTTTTCAGCAAGGCTCAGTCTGAACTTCTACCTCCTCATCGTTCCTACGATTGTCCGATTGATCTGGTACCTGGTTATACCTTGCCGAAAGCCAAATCTTATCCTCTCTCGTTGCCCGAGACCAAAGCTATGGACGAATATATTCGTGAGAATCTTAAGCGGGGCTTCATACGTCATTCCAATTCTCCTGCGGGGGCTGGATTCTTCTTTGTCAAAAAGAAAGATGGTACTCTCAGACCATGTATTGATTACCGGGGTCTGAACCATATCACGGTGAAGAATCGTTATCCACTCCCACTCATCTCCGAACTCTTTGATAGACTTCAGGGGGCCAATCTCTTTACTAAACTGGATCTCCGTGGGGCATACAACCTCATCCGCATCCGGGAGGGCGATGAATGGAAGACTGCCTTCAACACCCGTAGCGGACACTACGAATATCTAGTGATGCCCTTCGGGTTATGCAACGCACCGGCAGTTTTTCAGGACTTCATCAATGACATCTTCCGAGACGTTCTTAATATATTTGTCATTGTATACCTGGATGACATCCTTATTTTTTCTCAAAACTTACAGGATCATATCATCCATACGAAGTTTGTGCTTTCACGCCTCCGCGAGAACCGGTTGTTTGCTAAAATGGAGAAATGCATTTTTCATCAGTCTACCACTTCTTTTCTCGGATACATCATCTCCAACAAAGGTTTGGCCATGGACCCAGAGAAGCTAAAGGCCGTCATGGATTGGCCACAACCCAATTCCCTCAAATCTGTTCAGCGGTTTTTGGGTTTTTCTAATTATTACCGGAAGTTTATCCGCAACTTTTCCACCATTGTCGCTCCTATCACGGCACTGACCAAAAAAGGTGCAGACCCTTCATCTTGGTCTCCAGAAGCTGTCACGGCATTCGAGACACTGAAACAAACTTTTGTCTCTGCTCCCATCCTTCGACACCCTAACACGAATTTCCCCTTCACCTTAGAGGTTGACGCTTCGGACTGTGGGGCTGGGGCGGTTCTGTCGCAGAAATTTTCTTCTCAGGATAAACTTCATCCTTGCGGGTTTTTCTCCAAAAGATTTTCATCGGCAGAGAGGAATTATGACGTGGGCAATAGGGAACTTTTGGCCGTCAAAATGGCTCTTCAAGAATGGAGACATCTTCTGGAGGGGTCAAAAGAGCCATTCACCATCCTTACGGACCATAAGAACTTATTGTACATTGAGAATGCCCGTCGCTTAGGTCCTCGCCAAGCTCGCTGGTCGTTATTTTTCTCTAGATTCAATTTTGTTCTCTCATACATTCCCGGCACTAAGAACGTCAAGGCGGATGCTCTCTCCCGGCAATACTCTTCTGAAGAGAGATCAGAGAAAACCACTGAGTCCATCCTCCCTAAACAAAGAATCTTAGCAGCTGTGGCATTCAAGAATCTGGAGAGGATCATCAAGTCTCAAGAGAACATCCCGTCCGGTCTTGTGGTTCCTAAAGACTCTTTGTATGTGGAACCCAAATTTATCCCTGAAATACTGGACTGGGGACACGCCGTCCGTTCGGCAGGGCATCCTGGATTCAAGAAAACCTTGGACCTCATCCGTCGTACCTTTTGGTGGCCCAATATGGCTAAAACCATTCTGGAATTTACACGGTCCTGTCCGGTATGTGCGCGTAACAAGATTCCTCGTCAGAAACCTCAGGGTCTTCTCTTACCTTTACCTATTCCGGAGCGTCCCTGGTCCCACATTTCGATGGATTTTATTGTGGAGTTGCCTAGGTCGAATGGCATGAATACCATTCTTGTGGTAGTAGATCGGTTTTCCAAGATGGCACACTTTATCCCTCTCAAAGGATTACCCTCCTCACCCGCCCTTGCGGATATTTTTGCCAAAGAGATTTTCCGGATCCATGGGATTCCTACATCCATCGTGTCCGATCGGGGTTCCCAGTTCGTCTCCAAGTTCTGGAGAGATTTCACCAAGAGACTAGGTATCTCGTCTTCCTTTTCTTCTGGATATCACCCTCAATCCAACGGACAGACCGAGAGGGTTAATCAATCCCTCGAGAAATACTTAAGGTGCTTCGTCTCTAATTCTCAGGATGACTGGGCAGAATTACTTATCTGGGCTGAGTACGCATTCAATTCTTCCAGGAATGAGTCTACCCACGAGACTCCCTTCTTTATCAACTACGGATTCCATCCGGCTCGCCTACCTATTACTAAAGAATCCTCTGGGGTACCAGCCGTGGACGAACATATTGCTCTCCTACAAGACTCTTGGTCCAGAATACAATCTGCATTACAAAAAGCATCCTTGACATCTAAAAATCAGGCTGATCGTCACCGTCGTCCGGCACCCGAATACAAACCCGGGGACAAGGTTTGGCTATCATCCAAGAACATCCGTCTCAAAACGCCTTCCCTCAAATTGGCTCCTAGGTTCCTGGGTCCCTTTTCCATTTTGGAGCAGGTTAATCCGGTTTCTTTTCGACTCCAACTTCCTCAAAGCATGAGAATTCCGAATGTCTTTCACACCTCACTTCTCAAACCTTTTATCTCCAGTAGCCTCTTTCCGGATCACACTTCGAAACCAGATCCTGTGATGGTACAGGGTAACGAAGAGTATGAAATACAGGCTCTACTGGATTCCCGTCTTTCAAGAGGTAAAGTCCACTTCTTGGTCCACTGGAGAGGTTTTGGACCCGAAGAGAGGTCATGGGTACCCCTGAAAGATATTCATGCTCCAGGACTCCTCAAACGCTTCTGAGAGAAGTTTCCAACAAAACCATGGAAGGATCGTCCTGAGGCCGATCCTGAAGGGGGGGGTACTGTGAGGAATCAGGGATCGCGGCGCCCGCGCCCTGGTTCCTCTGCTGATATATTCCCTCCTGCTGCCGTGGCGCGCACACCTCGCCAGCGCCACTCACCTCCGTCGGTTCTGGGGGTTCCCCGGCGTCCTCGGCGTCCCCGGTTTCCAGCAGTACCTCACGCGGCCGCCATGTTGCTCGGGCGCGCGCCTGAACAGCGCGCGCCGGGCGAAGTTAATTTATTCACTGCTCTGGCAGTGAAGACCCGCCCCCAATACAGGAATATGATCTCCTGTCAAGACAAGAGTCCTCACCTGTCTGCCAATCAAGGGAACCTATCCAGGATGGCTCCACGCAGTCCTCCAGGTCTGCCTTCACTTCTGATTGGTCAGCCACACTTTATAATGCCAGTCCTTCCTATCATTCATTGCTCGACATAGTTTTCACTTGGATTACTACTCTGGCGTTTTCTCTCTCATTCACTCAGGTTACGACTTGGCTTGGCGGACGTCTCTCTCTGGCTCTAGACCCCTGCTTGGACAAACGACCTTCCAGTATTCTCCAATCCCAGACCTTGGCTAACGGCAACGACAACGGCATTTCTACACCGGTACCGGCAAGTATTGCTAGCGAAATACACCTGGCCTGGCAACGCCAAAATCACCACACTCCGGACACGCTCCCTTTGCTGCGGGTGCGTGCTTCTATACGTTCCTCACCTCAGTGAAAGGAACGGGTCTGGTCTGCGGGCAGCACCGGCGTAACAGGAACACAGACCCGGCCCTTTGTTGCTGGGTAGAAATGGAAACTCAATATGCCAAAATGCCTTCTCTACAAGCCTGCCTTTGGAGCCTAGACAGAGGAGATGGACAGACACATAACCTTAAACTACAGTACAGGCCTAAATACACACTTTCGAAACATGGATGAGATGTAAACATAAATATGGCCTATCCTCATCAAGCTCCCAACTGACGCCTATCACCAACAACCCGAAATTCCCCCCGGGTTGTGGATCTAGTCTGTTCGACCAACTCAAACGACGTGGTATCGGGGCGATTGCAGACCTCCTAAGCCTTGGGAAGCTCCTGAGCTATCAAGATTTAAGGGCCAAATATCAAATCAGAGAATTGGACACATTCAAATACCTTCAAATCAGACATTTTATCCGTCAAATATGCCCACTCCCAGAGTACCCCACTCTCACGAGATTCGAATATCTCTGTAAGGTCAAGACCCATCAGAAAGGGCTTATATCTGAGATCTATCGGACCTTGGAGAATCCAAAGGCCTTAACCCAGCACGATTATATGCTCAAATGGGCCTCAGACCTGAACATCCCTATAGACAGAGAGACTTGGGAAGAAATCTGGCAGGCAGCCTCAGAAACTTCCCTATGCACCACAATAAAGGAAAATATCTATAAAGTTCTGTTTGGCTGGTATCTTACCCCAGCACGTTTAAACCAAATCTACCCTCTGGCATCAGACCAATGTTGGAGAGGCTGTGGCAATAGAGGGGACATGGTTCACATCTGGTGGACATGTCCAGAAATTGTGAAGTACTGGACCAAGGTCCAAATTTTGCAAAAAGAGGTCACTGACCTAGATCTACCTATTGAACCACTGACCTTCCTTCTGGCCAGACCGATGTCCGACATTGTCCGACCAACTAGGAAATTAATATCCTTCATTCTCACTGCGGCGAGATGTGAGATAGCGGCCTCCTGGAGGAAAATGACCACGCCAGCCTTGGGATCGATCAAAAAGAGAATAAACGAGGTGATGCACATGGAGCGGCTGACTGCCGTCCTTAGACAAAACCTCCCTGCGCACGAATCAGTTTGGGACCCGTGGTTTCTTCTAACCCGGGACAGACGACCCGCCCCACCAAGGTAGGGAACAAAAATCCCCTCCCCCCAAAGACACAAAAATCCTGAGCAGATAAAACTTTAACTAACTTATCAATCAAACCCCCCTCAGTCAGGAGGCAAATCCCCTTACCCACTCTACCCCTCCCCCCCTACCATCCCCCTTATCCCCTCCCCTCTCTGCCTTCACCTCTCGAAGGCAAACCCCCCGTCTCGACAACTTAGTTTGTCTCTCTCTACTCCCCAAAAAATGTTAAAACTATTAGGTACTGTAAATTGCACTGTATTTTTGCCTTACCTGTTGTAACAATGCCTAATAAAAAACTTTATGAAAAAAAAAAAAAAAAAAAAAGTGTGGATGTTGCTGTATAAAAGCACTTACAATAAATGCACAAGAATAAAACCTTACACGTTTCGTTCCTAGAATGGGAACTTCTTAAGAGGTAATGATCGCTATCAGTGTACGCAACATATATATATGAATATTTATATATATATATATATATATATATATATACTAGCTGATATACCCGGCGTTGCCCGGGCGTGGAAGGGCAGGGGGCATGGAGTGGAAGGGGGGGGGGGCAAAGGGCAGGGAGGGGGCAAAGGGCAGGGAGGGGGGGGGGGCAAAGGGCAGGGAGGGGGGGGCAAAGGGCAGGAAGGGGGGGGGCAAAGGGCAGGGAAGGGGGGGGGGCAAAGGGCAGGGGGCAAAGGGCAGGGAGGGGGGGGGGGCAAAGGGCAGGGAGGGGGGGCAAAGGGCAGGGAGGGGGGGCAAAGGGCAGGAAGGGGGGGACTCAATCCCCCCCACACACACACCACCCCCACCCCCACACACACACAATCCCCCCCCACACACACACAATCCCCCCCCCCCACACACAATCACACAATCCCCACACTCAATCCCCCCCCACACACACACACAATCCCCACACACACACACACTTCCCCCCCCCACACACACACACTCAATCCCCCCCACCCCCCACACACACACTCAATCCCCCCCACTCCCCACACACTCAATCCCCCCCACCCCCACACACTCAATCACTCCCCCCCCCACCACCACCACCACCAACACACACACACACTTAATCAGTCCACAATTTCACCTGGGGGGGCGACATGCTCCGATCCCCCAACCCCCCATGCTGCTGAAAACGGGAAGCAGACAGGAAGAGAAGGAGGGGCTTTCTGTGTGCAGAGAGAAGCCCCGCCCCCTCTGCAAAACACAGAGCAGAGAAGCAGCAGCACGGAGCTTCTGGCCCCGCCCCCTCTGCAAGACACAGACATAGAAGCAGCAGCACGGAGCTTCTGGCCCCACCCCTTTTCCAAAGACACAGACATAGAAGCAGCAGCACGGATCTTCTGGCCACGCCCCCTCTGCAAGACACAGACATAGAAGCAGCAGCACGGAACTTCTGGCCCCGCCCCCTCTGCAAGACACAGACATAGAAGCAGCAGCACGGATCTTCTGGCCCCGCCCCCTCTGCAAGACACAGACATAGAAGCAGCAGCATGGATCTTCTGGCCCCGCCCCCTCTGCAAGACACAGACATAGAAGCAGCAGCACGGATCTTCTGGCCCCGCCCCCTCTGCAAGACACAGACATAGAAGCAGCAGCACGGAGCGCCCGTGCACAGCTCTGGCCGCCCCCAGGTTTGCCCAAGGGACCAATGAGATTTCCCCTAGGGACACCGGACATCCAGACAGGCATACAGTGCTTTCACTAATATAATATATATATATATATAAAATGGCTGCAGTCATCTCTCCTGCTGACAGTAAGGCCTGGTAAGTTATGGGCATGCCAGCAGTTATCATGGAGGTTTGCCCTCACACCCTGGTGAGGTGCCCTATGTATGGATGGGAGTGGTCACAGGCTCTGACTCCCTGGTTGGTGATGTCAGAATTGTGTCAGCCCCCAGAGGATACATAAGGCACAGCACTGATCAAAAGTTAGGTTCGTCTAGGTTCTTCTGAGGATTAAGAGTTCAGAGTTAGTATACTAAGAGGACTAATGAGACTGTGACCAGGGACCTGGCACCGGTGAAGTATCCCTGCGGGGATAGGGAATCCCTACATTAGGAGGACATTACCTTTCAAAAGGGAAGTACGGTGAACAATGGAGGGCTGAATACACCCCATTGTGGAGGGCAGCTGGCCCACCGTACTAATAAAGATGTTCCTGATTAACAACACTCTCGTGTGCAAGTGTGGAGTTATTGCACAGAGAGAAGCACCACAGAGGATTTCCTCATCAGACTCATCCCCAAGCCGACGCCGGGATCCTGATGAGGTGGAGGCGCTGCACTGGATATAGGTAGGACCCAGCACACTACCTCAGCTGCCTGTCTGGGTTGGCAAATCCCCACACACCATCATGCGGGAGACTCAGGAGTCCTGTTGCCAACAGGTGCACCACCAGACATCACACTGTAATGGGGACTGGTTAGACCACAGGGGCCAATATGAGATTGGGTGGGTCAGGCCAGTCCAGAAAACCCGTTACATATATATATACATATACAGTGTTCGACAAATCCGGTCGCCCGCAATTTTCCCTGCTCGCGCTATGAGCCCACGCTTCTACGGGCATTATTATTTGCCTCCTGCAACTGCAATGGCCGTGCCGGCGTCAGACGCTGCGTTGCCATGCCAACATGACGCTCGTGACGTCACGCAGCATCAAGGAGTTGAGGAGGCAACCGTGGTGCACAAGATACCGATTAGAGCCGGCTTCCAGGCTCCCCCGCACCTCCCGCCCGGCTTCCATGCCCCCTCGCACAGCTTTCAGGCCCCCCCGCACGGCTTCAATGCCCCCCCCCGCACGGCTTCAAGGCCCCCCTGCACCTCCCGCCCAGCTTCCAGGCCCCCCCGAACCTCCCGCCCGGCTTCCAGGCCCCCCCGCACCTCCCATCCGGCTTCCAGGCCCCCCCGAACCTCCCGCCCGGCTTCCAGGCTCCCCCGCACCTCCCGCCTGGCTTCCAGGCCCCCTCGCACAGCTTTCAGGCCCCCCCGCACGGCTTCAATGCCCCCCCCCCGCACGGCTTCAAGGCCCCCCTGCACCTCCAGCCCGGCTTCCAAGCCCCCCCCGCACCTCCCGCCCAGCTTCCAGGCCCCCCCGAACCTCCCGCCCGGCTTCCAGGCCCCCCGCAGCTCCCGCCCGGCTTCCAGGGCCCCCTGCACATCCCACCCGGCTTCCAGGCCCCCCCGCACCTCCCGCCCAGCTGCCTGTCCCCCCCGAACCTCCCGCCCGGCTTCCAGGCCCCCCGCAGCTCCCGCCCGGCTTCAAGGCCCCCCCTGCAGCTCCCGCCCGGCTTCAAGGCCCCCCTGCAGCTCCCGCCCGGCTTCCACGCCCCCCGCAGCTCCCGCCCGGCTTCCAGGCCCCCCCACAGTTCCCGCCCGGCTTTCAGTCCCCACCGCCCGGCTTCAACACCCTCCTGCCCGGCTGCCCGCATGTGGAGGACAAGCAAGCCCTGGATGAACTGCACAGGTAGGCCCCCCTCCCTTCCAATGAATACCCACCCAGTGTATGTGTGTGTGTGTGTCTGTCTGACTGTGTGTGTGTGTGTGTGTGCCTGAGTGTGTGTGTGTGTGAGTGTCTGAATAGTGTGTGTGTAGGTGTCTGTGTGTGTGTGTGTCTGAGTGTGTGTGTATGTGTCTGAGTGTGTGTGTGTATGTGTCTGTGTGTGTGTCTCTCTCTGTGTGTGTCTCTCTCGCCCTCTCTCTGTGTCTCTCTCGCCCTCTCTCTGTGTGTCTCTCGCCCTCTCTCTGTGTGTGTCTGTCGCCCTCTCTCTGTGTTTGTCTGTCGCCCTCTCTCTGTGTTTGTCTGTCGCCCTCTCTCTGTGTGTGTCTGTCGCCCTCTCTGTGTGTGTCTGTCGCCCTCTCTCTGTCTCACCCACACTCTCTCTGTCTCACCCACACTCTCTCTGTCACCCACTCTCTCTGTCTGTCACCCACTATCTCTCTGTCTGACACCCACTCTCTCTCTGTCTGACACCCACTCTCTCTCTGTCTGTGTCTGTCACCAACTCTCTCTCACTCTCCCTTGCTGCAGTGGAAACACTGTATGCTAGGTGATAATGGTTGAAAGGCAGGGTTGCAGACCTGTCTAAGACATGTGAATGTGCTCACAAGTGATATTCTTTATTGGCTATATGCTAACGGTGGAGGTTTTCTGCCGCCTTTTTCACTCACCATAACTTAAAATGTATATGGTAAACCTACCCAGCCTAGAAATATTTCAAAGCAAGTATAGACCAACCTCACACTGATGATACCCATCAAGGTTTAAACATGTCTGTGAGTGGTCTGTACTTGCTTTGCTGGTCCCATGCGGTGCTTAAAAGATGTGTGAATGGCGATGCATCAGATTAAATGGGCTCCATGTGAATGGATATTCCAGGCAAAAAGGTGACACATTGTGTGCTCATTTGCATGTCATTTCCCAGAATCCCTTGCTGCAGTGGAAACACTGTATGCTAGGTGATAATGGTTGAAAGGCAGGTGTGCTCACAAGTGATATTCTTTATTGGCTATATGTACACATATAAACACACACATACAATGGTCGACAAATCCGGTCGCCCGATCACTCATGGCGACCGGCTTTGGCCGCTGGCGATCCATGCTGTGGTTCTGTTAATTCCACCGCTCGTGCCAGGTAAAATAAATAAATAAACCCCCCTCCCTGATTGGGCTGACGCGGGGAAGAGGGCCGGCTGGCAGCTCTGGGTCAGGCACGTTGGCGCTCTTCTCTCCCCCCTTCCTGCCCCCGATCCCCTCCCCCCTTCCTGCCCCCGATCCCCTGCACCCTTCCTGCCCCCGATTCCCGCTTGCTGACCGGGGCGGGAGGTAGGCTCAAGGGGGGGTCCCCGTCGTTGCTGCCCAGGGCTGGAGGAGCAATGTAAGCAGGTGCGGGCTCGTCAGGCTCTTTCCCTGTCGCACATTCCCTTGGTGCCCACGCGGGCAGGGTAATATGAGCGGGGAAGAAGGGCCGGCTGGCAGCTCTGAGTCCCTTGTCGCCATGGCTGCAGCCCGGGCGGGAGGTAGGGAGGGAGGTGCGGGCGCACGCGGTGGGGGGGGCAAAGTTGGCGGGTGGTGCTGGCTTCCGCGCATCCTCCTCCGGCCATGTTTCCCCTTGGTTGCCCTGGCGGTTTTGGATGGGGGGGGGGGCAGCGAAGACAGTCCAGCGGTTGGCGCGCATGGGGCTTCCCTCGATCGGGAGGTGGGTGTTATGTGGCCTTGCGGCTGGCGCTCCCCCCCTCCCCGGTTACCACTGCGGCTCCCCCCTCCCCGATTACCGCTGCCCGCCCGTTTGAGCGGGGGAAGTTTGGGAAGACGGTTGCGGTGGTCCCATGGCCTGGGTGCCACTGCCCCTCCTCCGCATCCATTGCCCACCCCCCTCCACTACCCACCCCTTCCACATCCACTGCCCACCCCCCTCCACATCCCACTGCCCATCCCCTCCACATCCACTGCCCACCCCCTCCACATCCACTGCCCACCCCCCTCCACATCCACTGCCCACCCCCTCCACATCCACTGCCCACCCCCTCCACATCCACTGCCCCCCCCCTGCATCCACTGGCCCCCCTGCATCCACTGGCCCCCCTCCCACATCCACTGCCCCCCCTCCTGACACCATCCCCAAGGTAAGACTGACCTGCATACACGTAGTGATGCGGAAAGATGCTCTGAACGTCACCGTGGTGTCCCAGAATGGCGCGAAAATTAAAGTATCTATCTATAATATCTTTAAAAATAGTATTTGCGCTTGATCTTTGTTCACATTGTGGGTTACTACCGGCGATTTTTACCCCCATTTTCAAACCCGGGCAGCACAGCTTTCAGATTTAGTAAAAACAAGGGCACCCGATTTGGTAAAATGGAGCAGTGGTGCGGAGACCGCATTTTTTAGACCTACGTACAGCGCTCTGTAGTCACCCAGTCTTAGTAGCCCCGGATTTTACAAAATAGTTTTTTTATGCAAACGGACGCCTCCGAAGTAGGTCTCGGAGCAGTCCTGTCCCCAGTTTGTAGGAGATGACGAACACCCGGTCTTGTAATTAAGTCGCCAAATTGTGTCCCCGCGAACAAAGCCATGCCACGGTAGAAAAAGAATATTTGGCAGTAAAGTGGGCAATAGACACTTTAAAATATTACCTATTAGGCAGGTCTTTTATGCTCATTACAGACCATGCACCCTTACAGTGGATGCATAGAAACAAAGAAAAGAACTCTAGAGTTACCCGCTGGTTTTCAATCATTACAACCTTTCAACTTCACAGTGCAGCGTCGGCCAGGCATACTGCACGGTAATGCGGATGCACTTTCCTAGGGTGCACGGGCCGCTCCACTCGGTAATGTTATGCTGGGGAGGGGGATATGTGACAGAGTCATAGACTCTGTAATACATTAGTAGGAGGTGGCAGTATGCCTGCTTTCCAGTATGCAAGGAGTTAACCCCACTGATTAGGCAGTCCATAGGTGATCCTAATTAAGTAAGCGCATCTGCTTTTAAAAGAGGAAGAGGAAATGCCTCTGCAGCAATACACACACACACACGCACACACACATCCGGTTTTAAGGACACTCACTTTAAGTACATTCACGAGTAAGGACATATTTTCAATAGCACCATACCCCGTGTCCGTACGCTCGCTTTGTGAGTACGGACACTTATTCTGCCCTACAGACCACCGTAGTAGTGACGCGCTGATTCCCCTCGCCCAATAAGCAAACCGCAGTTAGCCATGCGCCTGTCAGCACGTCCTAAACAGCAATACCATCTCCCTACCTGCACCAAAGCATCGATAAGTGGAAAAAAAGTAATGCTTTATTCACTTTAAGTACATTTTCGCTTTACAT
This sequence comes from Ascaphus truei, assembly GCF_040206685.1. Lineage (NCBI taxonomy): Eukaryota > Metazoa > Chordata > Amphibia > Anura > Ascaphidae > Ascaphus > Ascaphus truei. The sequence goes on along the minus strand of NC_134487.1, from coordinate 239,789,539 downwards.
ACATGCTCTGGACCCATTGCATACGTTAATGCGGGGTATGCCTGTATATACATACACATACATACACATACAGATACATACACACACACCTCAAAAGTGTATGAATAAATACATGTTTTGTTTTTTTTCAATCCCCCAGTTGAGCTCAGACCTGCTCATTGCTGTTTGCTGGGAATTGGCATATTTGGGGTTAAGTAAAGTGAGAGTAGAGTGAAGATAGAACGGAGCTGGTGGGATGAAGAGATTATACATGTGTGAGGTTACAGCCACATCTGCTGGAGAGAAAATAGGCTGCAGAAGCAGAGGGGGGAGAGAAACAAGATAAAGGGGCCTATGCAGAGAGCAGCGCTATTTCAAAACTCGCCATTTTTTGGAGAAAATCGCGCAGAAAACAGCAGAAAATGGAGAGTTACGAAAAACGCGCCAATTTTTTTTTTCTATTTCTAAAACTCGCCTCGCGGCTGCGGAGAACCTCCATCTCGCCAGTTTTAAAAATATCCTTATGCAGAGAGGCGCAAACGGCATCTAGCGGCTGTTCGCGCCAATAAAATGGCGCGATTGTCTCCTTTTTGCCTCGCCAGAAAAAGTTGGCAAGAAACTGCCGCTCGCGGCCATAGCAAAGGGAAAAAAAAGGCGCGAATTTTTTTTAACACATTTCTGCAGCGCGCATCTCGCCAATTTAAACTCGCCACACGCATTCATGTTAAACATAGCAGAATTCGCACATTTCTGCATATGGAGAATAAAACTCTCCAAAAAAAGCTACTTTTTATTAAACTCGCCATTTTTAAAATTCGCTGCTCTCTGCATAGGCCCCAAAGTGTGGAGAGGGGGATTGGTTGGGGGGGAGAGAGGAAGAGAGAGAAATAGAGAGACAGCAGATAGGTAGGGCAGAAAGAGATACAGAACGGGGGAGATATGGAGAGGACAGACATAGGGAGGGGAGAGACAGAAATAGGGGGGGGGGGGGAGACGTAGAGATAGGGAGGAGGCATGAAAACGGAGATAGAGAGGGAGATATACAGAGATAGAGAGGGAAGGGGGAGAGACATACAGATATAGAGAGAGGGGGTGCAGGAAAACAGAGATAGGGAGGGAGGGGATAGAGACATACAGAGATAAAGAAGGAGGGGGAGAGGGAAACATATAGAAAGGAAGGGGGAGAGAAATACAGAGAGAGAGGGGGGCGAGAGGAGAGGGGGGAGGGAGAGCGGGAGGGAGAAAAGAGGGGGGAGGGAGCAGGAGGAGATGGAGCAGATGGAGAGATGGGGGGAGGTACGGAGGAGAGGAGGGTGGAGGGAGGCTGAGAGGAGGGTGGAGGGTGGGGGGAGAGGGGGGGAAAAGATGGAGGAGCAAAAGGTGTCGGAGGGGGGTGCGAAAGGTGAGGGAGGGGGGAGCGAAATGTGAGGGGGGAGCGAAATGGTGAGGGGGGGAGCGAAAGGAGAGGAGGTGGAGAAGCGAAAGGAGAGGAAGGGGGGAGCGAAAGGAGAGGGAGGGGGGAGCGAAAGGAGAGGGAGGGGGGGTGCGTAAGGAGAGGGGGGAGTGAAAGGAGAGGGAGGGGGGAGCGAAAGGAGAGGGAGGGGGGAGCGAAAGAGAGGGAGGGGGGAACGAAAGGAGAGGGAGGGGGGAGCGAAAGGAGAGGGAGGGGGGAGCGAAAGGAGAGGGAGGGGGGAGCGAAAGGAGAGGGAAGGGGGAGCGAAAGGAGAGGGAGGGGGGGAGCGAAAGGAGAGGGAGGGGGGAGCGAAAGGAGAGGGAGGGGGGGAGCGAAAGGAGAGGGAGGGGGGAGCAAAAGGAGAGGGAAGGGGGAGCGAAAGGAGAGGGAGGGGAGGAGCGAAAGGAGAGGGAGGGGAGGAGCGAAAGGAGAGGGAGGGGAGAGCGAAAGGAGAGGGAGGGGGGAGCGAAAGGAGAGGGAGGGGGGAGCGAAAGGAGAGGGAGGGGGGAGCGAAAGGAGAGGGAGGGGGGAGCGAAAGGAGAGGGAGGGGGGAGCAAAAGGGGAGGGAGGGGGGAGGGGGAAAGAGAGGGAGGGGGAAAGAGAGGGAGGGGGTGGGAGAAAGAGAGGGAGGGGGTGGGGGAAAGAGAGGGAGGGGGGAGGGGGAAAGAGAGGGAGGGGGGAGGGGGAAAGAGAGGGAGGGGGGAGGGGGAAAGAGAGGGAGGGGGGAGGGGGGGAGGGGGAAAGAGGGAGGTGGTGGGGGGAGGGGGAAAGAGGGAGGTGGTGGGGGAAAAAGAGGGAGGGGGGAGAGGGAAAGAGGGAGGTGGTGGGGGAAAGAGAGGGGGGGGAGGGGAAAGAGAGGGAGGGGGAAAGAGAGGGAGGGGTGGGGGAAAGAGAGGGAGGGGGAAAGAGGGGGAGGGGGTAGGGGGGAAGAAAGGGATGGGGGAGGGGGAAGAAAGGGATGGGGGAGGGGGAAGAGAGGGATGGGGAAAGAGAGGGAGGGGGAAAGAAAGGGAGGGGGAAAGAAAGGGAGGGGGGAGGGAGGAAGAGAGGAAGAGAAAGAGAGGGAGGGGTGAAGAGAGAGAGGGGGAAGAGACAGAGAGGGAGGGGGAAGAGACAGAGAGGGAGGGGGAAGAGATAGAGGGAAGAGACAGAGAGGGAGGGGGAAGAGACAGAGAGGGAGGGGGGAAGAGACAGAGAGGGAGGGGATAGAGACAGAGAGAGAGGGGGTAGAGAGGGGAGAGACTAAGGCCGCGCTTATAGTGCCGGCGACGGCGACCGATGATGTCACCCGTCGCCACTAACGACAAGGCCAGTGACGTCACGAAGGGGGCGGGTAGCGCTCTCTTATTGGTTTAGAGACAGTCACATGTGGCGACTGTCTCTAAAAAATCTAATTTACCCGGCTTCAAAATTTTTGGTCGCTCCATCGCCGTCGCACTTACTATAAGCACTTGCAACGGAGTCAATGGATTTGTTTTGGAGCGAAGTCGCCAGGCACTATAAGCACAGCCTTAGGCTGAATCCCCGCTGGCACTGAGCGCGCTCATGCTTGGAGAGCGCTCCAAGCAAGAGCGCCGTGTGTCCTCCGATTTACACAAGAACGCGCAGAGGGGGGCATTGCGGGCCAGCTGAGCGCGCGGGGAAGTATAAAAAGTATGTGTGTTACGTAACACTCCACCAAAAAAATATTGGTAAATAGCTAGTAATAGAAAACTGAAGTATAGTTTTGTTGTTTTGGTAAGCGTCGAACGCGGGTCAGCGTGTGTGCCCGCGCACACCGCGTGAGCGGACTTACATATTTATATATATGTACGTTAACGCGGCAAGTGCCGCCCGCTTAGCGCTGGCGGGGACACAGCCTTAGGCTGAGTTCAGGGTGGATGCTATGCGACTTGCGCACGTCCGTCACAGTTTCGGGTTGTTCGGTGGGAGTTTTCAAACTGAAAACTCCACCAGCGGCAAAGTAGTGTTGACGCTGCTACATTTTGCCGCTACAACCCAAAATGATTTTTCGGGCTACAGTCGCGTCATGTGAGCTGGTTCAGCGAACCAGCTCCATGACACGCTCGCCACGCCCCCACACGCCGCGACTCAATGCCTGCTGCTAAGTCACAGATCGCTGAGCTGCAGGAGGTCGCAGCCGTAACATCCACCCTGAACTCAGCCTAAGGCCGAGCTCATGGTGGTGGCATCGCTACGTGGACTCTATCGCTTCAAGGACTCTATCCTGATATGGTAGTTCCTCAAGTGCCCGCGGCGATGAGTGTGTCGACGCTGCTAGATTTTGCCGCCACAACAGAAATTGACATTTCAGGCTGCAGTCGCGTGACGTCAGCGTCACGTGACCTGATTCAGCCAATGAGGGCAAACCAGCTCCGTGACGCGTTGGCCATGCCCTCAATCGCCGCAACTAAACTCCTGCAGCTACCGCACACATTGCTGGGGCTGCAGGAGTGCGCACCTGCGTCACAACCATGAGCTCAGCCATACACAAGGAGGGGGAGAGACATACAGAGATAGGGAGGGAGATAGACAGGGTGGAATAGGGAGGGAGGTAGACAGGGTGGGATAGGGAGGTAGACAGAGTGGGATAGGGAGGGAGATAGGCAGGGTGGGATAGGGAGGGAGATAGGCAGGGTGGGATAGGGAGGGAGATAGGCAGGGTGGGATAGGGAGGGAGATAGGCAGGGTGGGATAGGGAGGGAGATAGACAGGGTGGGTTAGGGATAGACATGGGAGATAGACAGGGTGGGTTAGGGAGGGAGAGAGATAGACAGGGTGGGTTAGGGAGGGAGAGAGATAGACAGGGTGGGTTAGGGAGGGAGAGAGATAGACAGGGTGGGTTAGGGAGGGAGAGAGATAGACAGGGTGGGTTAGGGAAGGAGAGAGATAGACAGGGTGGGGTAGGGAGGAAGATAGACAGGGTGGGTTAGGGAGGGAGAGAGATAGACAGGGTGGGTTAGGGAGGGAGAGAGATAGACAGGGTGGGTTAGGGAGGGAGAGAGATAGACAGGGTGGGTTAGGGAGGGAGATAGACAGGGTGGGTTAGGGAAGGAGAGAGATAGACAGGGTGGGGTAGGGAGGAAGATAGACAGGGTGGGTTAGGGAGGGAGAAAGATAGACAGGGTGGGTTAGGGAGAGAGATAGACAGGGTGGGTTAGGGAGAGATAGACAGGGTGGGTTAGGGAGAGATAGACAGGGTGGGTTAGGGAGAGAGATAGACAGGGTGGGTTAGGGAGGGAGAGAGATAGACAGGGTGGGTTAGGGAGGGAGAGAGATAGACAGGGTGGGTTAGGGAGGGAGAGAGATAGACAGGGTGGGTTAGGGAGGGAGAGAGATAGACAGGGTGGGTTAGGGAGGGAGAGAGATAGACAGGGTGGGTTAGGGAGGGAGAGAGATAGACAGGGTGGGTTAGGGAGGGAGATAGACAGGGTGTGTTAGGGAGGGAGAGAGATAGACAGGGTGTGTTAGGGAGGGAGAGAGATAGACAGGGTGTGTTAGGGAGAGAGGGAGATAGACAGGGTAGGTTAGGGAGGGAGATAGACAGGGTGGGTTAGGGAGGGAGATAGACAGGGTGGGTTAGGGAGGGAGATAGACAGGGTGGGTTAGGGAGGGAGATAGACAGGGTGGGTTAGGGAGGGAGATAGACAGGGTGGGTTAGGGAGGGAGATAGACAGGGTGGGTTAGGGAGGGAGATAGACAGGGTGGGTTAGGGAGGGAGATAGACAGGGTGGGTTAGGGAGGGAGATAGACAGGGTGGGTTAGGGAGGGAGATAGACAGGGTGGGTTAGGGAGGGAGATAGACAGGGTGGGTTAGGGAGGGAGATAGACAGGGTGGGTTAGGGAGGGAGATAGACAGGGTGGGTTAGGGAGGGAGATAGACAGGGTGGGTTAGGGAGGGAGATAGACAGGGTGGGTTAGGGAGGGAGATAGACAGGGTGGGTTAGGGAGGGAGATAGACAGGGTGGGTTAGGGAGGGAGATAGACAGGGTGGGTTAGGGAGGGAGATAGACAGGGTGGGTTAGGGAGGGAGATAGACAGGGTGGGTTAGGGAGGGAGATAGACAGGGTGGGTTAGGGAGGGAGATAGACAGGGTGGGTTAGGGAGGGAGATAGACAGGGTGGGTTAGGGAGGGAGATAGACAGGGTGGGTTAGGGAGGGAGATAGACAGGGTGGGTTAGAGAGGGAGATAGACAGGGTGGGTTAGGGAGGGAGATAGACAGGGTGGGAAAGGGAGGGAGATAGGCTGGGTGGGATAGGGAGGGAGATAGGCTGGGTGGGATAGGGAGGGAGATAGGCTGGGTGGGATAGGGAGGGAGATAGGCTGGGTGGGATAGGGAGGGAGATAGGCAGGGTGGGATAGGGAGGGAGATAGGCAGGGTGGGATAGGGAGGGAGATAGGCATGGAGGGGTAGGGAGGGCGATAGACAGGGTGGGATAGGGAGGGTGATAGACAGGGTGGGATAGGGAGGGAGGTAGACAGGGTGGGATAGGGAGGGAGGTAGACAGGGTGGGATAGGGAGGGAGGTAGACAGGGTGGGATAGGGAGGGATGGAGGGAGATAGACAGGGTGGGTTAGGGAGGGAGGGAGATAGACAGGGTGGGTTAGGGAGGGAGGGAGATAGACAGGGTGGGTTAGGGAGGGAGATAGACAGGGTGGGTTAGGGAGGGAGAGAGATAGACAGGGTGGGTTAGGGAGGGAGAGAGATAGACAGGGTGGGTTAGGGAGGGAGAGAGATAGACAGGATGGGTTAGGGAGGGAGATAGACAGGGTGGGTTAGGGAGGGAGAGAGATAGACAGGGTGGGTTAGGGAGGGAGAGAGATAGACAGGGTGGGTTAGGGAAGGAGAGAGATAAACAGGGTGGGGTAGGGAGGAAGATAGACAGGGTGGGGTAGGGAGGAAGATAGACAGGGTGGGTTAGGGAGGGAGAGAGATAGACAGGGTGGGTTAGGGAGGGAGAGAGATAGACAGGGTGGGTTAGGGAGGGAGAGAGATAGACAGGGTGGGTTAGGGAGGGAGATAGACAGGGTGGGTTAGGGAGGGAGATAGACAGGGTGGGTTAGGGAGAGAGATAGACAGGGTGGGTTAGGGAGGGAGAGAGATAGACAGGGTGGGTTAGGGAGGGAGAGAGATAGACAGGGTGGGTTAGGGAGGGAGAGAGATAGACAGGGTGGGTTAGGGAGGGAGAGAGATAGACAGGGTGGGTTAGGGAGGGAGAGAGATAGACAGGGTGGGTTACGGAGGGAGAGAGATAGACAGGGTGGGTTAGGGAGGGAGAGAGATAGACAGGGTGGGTTAGGGAGGGAGAGAGATAGACAGGGTGGGTTAGGGAGGGAGAGAGATAGACAGGGTGGGTTAGGGAGGGAGAGAGATAGACAGGGTGGGTTAGGGAGGGAGAGAGATAGACAGGGTGGGTTAGGGAGGGAGAGAGATAGACAGGGTGGGTTAGGGAGGGAGAGAGATAGACAGGGTGGGTTAGGGAGGGAGAGAGATAGACAGGGTGGGTTAGGGAGGGAGAGAGATAGACAGGGTGGGTTAGGGAGGGAGGGAGATAGACAGGGTGGGTTAGGGAGGGAGGGAGAGAGATAGACAGGGTGGGTTAGGGAGGGAGGGAGAGAGATAGACAGGGTGGGTTAGGGAGGGAGAGAGATAGACAGGGTGGGTTAGGGAGGGAGGGAGATAGACAGGGTGGGTTAGGGAGGGAGGGAGGGAGGGAGATAGACAGGGTGGGTTAGGGAGGGAGGGAGGGAGATAGACAGGGTGGGTTAGGGAGGGAGGGAGGGAGATAGACAGGGTGGGTTAGGGAGGGAGGGAGGGAGATAGACAGGGTGGGTTAGGGAGGGAGGGAGGGAGATAGACAGGGTGGGTTAGGGAGGGAGGGAGGGAGATAGACAGGGTGGGTTAGGGAGGGAGGGAGGGAGATAGACAGGGTGGGTTAGGGAGGGAGGGAGGGAGATAGACAGGGTGGGTTAGGGAGGGAGGGAGGGAGATAGACAGGGTGGGTTAGGGAGGGAGATAGACAGGGTGGGTTAGGGAGGGAGATAGACAGGGTGGGTTAGGGAGGGAGATAGACAGGGTGGGTTAGGGAGGGAGATAGACAGGGTGGGTTAGGGAGGGTCAGTGTGTTAGCGTGGTGAGGGGAGAGAGCTACAGAGAGTGGATATGATACACAATAATCCCTGCGTCTCTGTCATGTCTCAGGTGTGTGGGTAGTATTTATATGAATGCCTTTCTGTTTCTGTGTTTGAGGGGATTATGTATAATTGATGGTACCGTATTGAGGGATAACATACATGACACTGGGGCTGCCGCTTGCGGTCCCAACCCGAGTCTGGTCAGTGGGTTTCTTATCCCGGGCCGGTAAATTCCTTGGGTGGTTCATCCTCGGGTGTCGGCCTCTCTCTCCGGTGTCTGGATCGCTCTCGCGTAAACCTGACGGCTTCGAAAAACAACAACTGGACTCGCGGGAAAACGGCGACACGAGACGCAAAGCAGCGGGGCGTGATGGGAAAGAGGCGGGAACACAGCGATACGGGATGCAAAGCCACGAGGCGTGATGGAAAAATAGCTAAACAAGACGCAAAAGCTGCGTCTTGAGACTGATGAGGCGGGAAAACTGAGGCGCTAAATTCAATGTAATGATCGGTTACTGCATACGGATTAGAAACACATTGCCGTTCAATTAGTCAGCAAAAGGGTTCAGCTTCATTTTACACAAAGCGCCCTACATAATATACATAAGCTCATTCGGCACGGCACAGAAACGGTGCACAGACCTCGAAATAATACATGTCTATTTAATAGTGTCCATAATATTTGGCAGGCTGCTGGTGAAATCCACTTAAAACCGTCGCGCGATGGACATAAATCGTAGCACTTTTTTGGTTGTTTTTATTTAACAGATCAAAAAGATTCCATAAGGGCCTCAGTGCGCACGAGGCGCTCTGTAGGCGATGAAACACGTACGGTACGTCATTTCCGGGGACTCATCACGTGACGGTGTCACTTTCCCTCATCACCGGTCCAGTAGTAGAAGTGTATCGCAGCTTCCGGGAGCTGATCATTCCCCACAGTCGGTCTCTGCGCATCATCTTCCTGTCATGGCGTCAAGGTTACTTCTCCGCAGCGCTGCTCAGGCCTTCACCCGGGTCGGGGCCTTTAGAGCCGCCGCTCCAGCCCGCAGCATGGCGGCAGGAGGTGAGAGAGGACTGGGTATGGGGAGTAGACTGAGGCATGGATTGCGTTGCCCGCCTCTCCGACAGAGGACTGGTTGAACTACAAGTCAGTGCCTCAGCTAAGGCTAATACATGAATAGGGAACCGTTTGCAATCCTGTAAACCAATGATTTACCCGAGATGGGCATGTTATCTTTGCGTCACTGGGGGTTTACTACAAATCAACATAACTAGAAAATACCTTCTACGGCGGTTTGAGGGACGTTGAAGGGGTGAATTGGTATATTTAGCCCTATTGCTTCACGAGAGGTCAGTAAATGTATTATAATCGAGCAGTGAAGGCCATAGTAATAGGCAGATTGTGCATGTTGGTGCAACGATTACATTCATGTGAGGGGGTTGACAGGCTGTACACGGGGGGCCGGTAGACTTTGATATGTGGGGTCTCCGGTGCCTGCAGAGTACACAACTCAGTGTGACTGATATTTGTGACGTGTGTCACCTTATGTCCGGTATGACATCCATGCAAAAAAGCCTTTACTGTGCATCTACACACTCAGGTTTCCTAATACTCCTCTGGTTTCTAGATTTTTCAGTGTTTAACCTCTTTACTACCAGTAGGGCCTGCAATGCATTGCTGTGCAATTTGTTGTAGGTTGCGCTGTCAGCAAACTCTTAAGAGGAGATTGTATGACACATCTTGTCAATCAAGGATATAGAGGGCACAGCGGTCTTTGCAAAATATATTTTATTCGCAATAAAGCAGACTTTTTTCCATTGTAGCCCTCATCTTGATAAAGGTTGCATGCTGTAACCGAAATGTTGGAATTTTTTTTTAAAGTATTTTTGTTTATCCTTTTGTATTATGAAGATCCTTTTACCAGGAAAATGAATTTATTTGTTTCAATTAAATCCTGAGAATGGGTGTAAGTGCTTGCATGGTCTGAAGTGGCACAGGCAGTAATTGAACTTTCAAGCTTTTGCACTGACCTGCTACCCAGGGGCACTGTACCACCTCATCTAGCTTGTCAGTACCCGAGCTAATGTATGTTTTTGTTTCTCTGCAGGAATCCCAACTGATGAAGAACAGGCCACTGGTTTAGAGAAGAAGATAATGACTGCTCAGCAGCACGGCTCTGTGAGTGACAGACATGATCATAACACTCTTATCACACTGCTCCCTTGGTCAATAGGGTTAATGTCTACTTAAAGGCAGAAAACGACCTGAACTATTGGGAGTAATACCACAAATGACCCTTTTATTTACCGTTCTGAATATCAGCTTTGTTTAGAAAAGAGACTTTAATGCATGAAAATAAGATGTACAATAACCTGCTGTATTGTTTTTTTTTTACTAGCTTCTCTGTCAGAGGTGCTTGCAATGTGTTGCGGACCTTGGCATTGACGCGGTTAAAATAATGGTGGCATCTGTATGCAAAATTTGTGAAGGACAGGAACATGTATCATGGATGAAATATTATGGGATTTTTTTTTTTTTCAGAAAACCGTGTTTTTTCTTGCTTTATGCCCCAACCTACCATTTGTAATAGCTGGTGCCTGATCTTTGCTCTTCAAGGTTGTGCTGTCCTCGTCTTGACCCCTGGCAGATAGCTGCTGTGCAGTCCACCCTATGCCCTCTTCTAACATGAGGGTTATTTTATATTTTTTGCAGGATCCGTACAGCATGTTGAAGCCACGTCAGTACGCAGGGACCAAGGAGGATCCTCACATCGTCCCCTCGGTAACCAACAAGAGGATTGTGGGCTGCATCTGTAAGTCAGAAACATGGTGATGTAAAGACAACACGGATATGTTCATGATAGATTTAATATTCCCCAGATCACATCAAGTCAAATATGTAGACTAACACGCCAAGCACCTTCTCTCGCCACCTTTAAGACAAACCTTAGAATTCTCCATTTAAATGAAGCATTTCAATAGCTTAGACCAGTGTTTCCCAACTCCCGTCCTCAGGGAACCAAGTCATTGATTTGGTTCAGAGGCTGTCACGTGGCGACAGCCTCTGAAAAATCAAATTTGACCGGCTTCCAAATTTTCTGTCGCGTCGCGCGTGCTATAAGCACACGCGACGGCGGCAATACGTTTTCGGGCGACGTCGCCGGCACTATACGCGCAGCCTTAGATTGTAAGTTCTCCGAGGCAGGAATTTCCTTTCCTATTGTCTGTTGCACTTATTGTATTCCCTTTACTATATTGTTTTGTAATGTACTATATGAATAAAGATATACATATAATGCCTTGGAAAGAGCAGGCCATCTTCTGTAGCAAAAAGGGAATAAACATAACAAAACACGTCAAGGGAAAAAGGAGGGAGCTTGTTGGAAAAAAATGTTTTACAATGAATGTTAGGCATTCATTTGTTTTACAATGGTGATCATATATAGTTGTTCTACTAACATATGCATAGCACACATTGCAGTACAGACCTATGGTAAATTTAAAATGTTTGTAATGTTACAAAACCAAGAAACAAATATCAGGAATATTCAAATGAAGAGAATTCCTCATAGAAAAGTGCATTTTCTTCTCCAAGATATCCTCCTCTGCTGTTCTTTTCCTTGTATTTTAATATTATTCTCCTAGGTTGTCAATTATGTAGATTTTTACTGTTCAATGTGAGTGGTTGCTCTTAACAATACAGTATAATGCATAAACCATCTGTAATATTGTTTCCGAGGTTGTGAATAAAGTTTGAGACCTGTACAAGACTAGCAGACACACTGTGTTATTTGAGCTGTTTTTTGTATTAGTAAGTGAGCACCTGTTGACTCTATTAACCTTTCTGTCCCATCCGCAGGTGAGGAAGACAACACCTCAGTACTCTGGTTCTGGCTGCATCAAGGGGAGCCCCAGCGCTGCCCGTCCTGTGGTGCCCACTACAAGCTGGTACCCCACCACCTCCCCCATTAACTATCACTGCAGCCTCCTGTCCTGCTGTCTGTCCGTGTTCCTCAGAGACCTCCCCTCTCTCTGTTTGTTTCAGGGTCATGTACTGTATCTTTTATTCCCATGGCTAGGGACCACCAATAAAATGCAACTGTCTGGCTTCGACTGTTAATGATTTCTGCAACATCTACCTGGCACAGGCGGGTGGGATAGTAATCAAGTGATAATCAAAAGAAGTAAAATGTTTTGTACTCATGCAACATTCTCTGCTTGTGCCTACGTTAAATGTAAGAAATCTGGAATTGTTTCCGGAATCGGACATCTGGTCGCGACTAAGTCTTTGTTGGCGTGCGTCCACTTAGGGGCAGCTGGCTGCGTCGCCAAGATTAGTTAATTGATTGGGGTTTTTAGGGTAGGGGGTAGTGTTAAAACACAGGCTTACCAAGGTTGCCAGCGGTGGCTATTTGGTCGCGGCAAAACTGCCTAGACCAGGGGAGCGCAAACTTTTGCTGCTACTCCCCCTGTCTTGCTTGCCCCAGTTCTCACGCGCTTCCCCCCCCTCCCCCCCCCCCCCACTTTGCAGCCGTGTCAAATGACGCTATGGGGTCATGTGACGTCACATGGCCCTGCAGTGTAATTTGACGCCGCGTTGCCATGGCGACACGTCACAAAGCCGGCTGGAACAAGGTAAGTGGAGTGTTACAGGGGACTCACGCGATCCCTAATCATTTAATTTAAATGCCTTGGGGAAGAGCACGGGGCCTCTGCAACCGCTTACACTCCCCCAGAAAAATCTCCTACCCCCCAGTTTGCGCACCGCTGGCCTGGACCATTGTTTCTTGGTGCCGGAAAACAGGTATGCAGGGTTTCATCGACTATAATGTTTATCATGTAACTCCTGCTGATACTTCACCATAAAAATGATATGGTTTGCTTCAATCTTGCTCCAACACTGGCTTGATGTTTATTGCTTCTGAGAAGGCTTCCAAAAACACAGGAAGTAGCACTTTTTTTTTTTTTTTAAATTTGTTTTAAAATGCTTGTGTAATTGCCTCCACTACTGTGCAATGCATTGAAGGCTCCTCTCGCTGAGCTTATTTATCAAGGTCCTGTGCTTTCCTTGATTCAGAGATTTTTTTTTCCCTATTTCGTTGCGGATAACAGCGTGCATCAATATTTGCACCTTTTTGAATGTGTTTATTAATTCGGCACTAGGTAAATCGTGATGGTTTATAACTCAAATGTGACATTTGTGCTGAGGCCCAAACATTGTGCTATAAAGTAGAGATTATATATGTTGTATAACTGAAGAATATAACAAAGAGTAAATGATGCACACCACAATATGATAAAGAGTGATACAATTACTGGTGCTCCCATCAATGTACGATCGGCTGCATCCAATCCATGGCATACAAAAAGGAATGAAGATGGGGCACACAGATTTCCAAAATAAAGAGATCTCTTTATTTTGGAAATCCGTGTGCCCCATCTTCATTCCTTTTTGTATAACTGACAAAACCATTTTGTAGCTGAGAGATTTGAGCGAAATTCACGATGGTGTCCATCTTCAAAGAGCACACATACAGTTATGTGAAAAAGAAAGTACACCCTCTTTGAATTCTATGGTTTTACATATCAGGACATAATAACAATCATTTGTTCCTTAGCGGGTCTTAAAATTAGGTAAATACAACCTCAGATGAACAACAACAACACATGACATATTACACCGTGTCATGATTTATTTAACAAAGCCAAAATGGAGAAGCCGTGTGTGAAAAACTAAGTATAGCTTATGATTCAATAGCTTGTAGAACCACCTTTAGCAGCAATAAGTTGAAGTAATCGTTTTCTGTATGACTTTATTAGTCTCTAACATCGTTGTGGAGGAATTTTGGCCCACTCTTTACAACGTTGCTTCAGTTCATTGAGGTTTGAGGGCATTTGTTTATGCACATCTTAAGGTCCAGCCACAGCATTTCAATCGGGTTGAGGACTGGGCCATTGCAACACCTTGATTCTTTTCTTTTTCAGCTATTCTGTTGTAGATTTGCTGGTGTGCTTGGGATCATTGTCCTGTTGCATGACCCAATTTCGGCCAAGCTTTAGCTGTCGGACAGATGGCCTCACATTTGACTCTAGAATACTTTGGTATACAGTAGAAGGTAAGGGAAGGTTCCCTATAAACAGTGCTACAGCAAAATGGGGTACAATGGCAATTGTTGCTCAAAAATATATAAATAAACAGGTTAGGACAAGGTCTAAATGAGTGATTGAGAGTATTGGACCCAGTGCATCATAAAGCAGGAAGTGGTATAATAGAGTAATCTGTCTTTAATGAGGGTACATTTGTAATGCTAGAAAAGCACCTCACTAGACTAGAAGAAACTCTCTTACCTGCGGCACTGTTACTGGTCAGCAACTCCCCCTGAGTCCATAAGTGGGGAGAATCAAAACTCTTCTTTGAAACCTTGATCCATTTTTTGCGTGCATCACGCTGGGTGAGTAAGCATAGTGAAGATTATCCAAGGATAGCAGCGGAGCACAGCTGAAGGATGGGGTCAACACCAGCAATGAAGCGGTTAAAAATACTTCTTTAATGAAACATGGTGCAAAACGGGGGGAGACAGCAACAACTCTAACGCGTTTCAGGCTATGCAGCCCTTTTTAAAAGAGTGAAATCGCGTCTCCACTACCCGCAGTTATGAAGGGGAAACCCCGCCCACCTTTCCCAGAGATGCCGTGCGGTTTTCGCGCGGATGCTAGCCAGCTCTCTCATTGGTCAAAATGGATCTCCAACCAGGAACTGATTCGGAGAGGCGTCTCTGGTGGCTGTGAGTATATCGCGCGAGTACCAGCTGGCGTTCTGATTGGTCAGAATTGGTTTCCAATCAGAATACTGATTTGGAGATGCGTCTCTGGTAGTCAGGGTTACCCGTTCAGCCGCGGGAGTGGGAAAGACAACAAAGGGTATAACACACAATAATAAGTGGAAACAGACATATAATATAATAAAAAATCAATGAATACGCAATCAGTTTCCTCATATGGATAGACTCAGGATATGAAATAGCCTACGGCTTATTAATGGTACACAGTGTATAGTTTAATCAGAGGAATATAATTAGATCAAGCCCCTAATTTGTTTCTAATCGATATACAGGGCAAAGGATTATTCATAATAACATTATAGTGATGAACAGTTTGTTCCTATTCTGTGTAGAATAATAGATATATACTGGATCCATAGGGAATTGAATTCACAAGTGCACTTTTTTTTGCACTTGTGAATTCAATTCCCTATGGATCCAGTATATATCTATTATTCTACACAGAATAGGAACAAACTGTTCATCACTATAATGTTATTATGAATAATCCTTTGCCCTGTATATCGATTAGAAACAAATTAGGGGCTTGATCTAATTATATTCCTCTGATTAAACTATACACTGTGTACCATTAATAAGCCGTAGGCTATTTCATATCCTGAGTCTATCCATATGAGGAAACTGATTGCGTATTCATTGATTTTTTATTATATTATATGTCTGTTTCCACTTATTATTGTGTGTTATACCCTTTGTTGTCTTTCCCACTCCCGTGGCTGAACGGGTAACCCTGACTACTAGAGACGCATCTCCAAATCAGTATTCTGATTGGAAACCAATTCTGACCAATCAACGCCAGCTGGTACTCGCGCGAAAATCGCGCGATACTCACAGCCACCAGAGACGCCTCTCCGAATCAGTTCCTGGTTGGAGATCCATTTTGACCAATGAGAGAGCTGGCTAGCATCCGCGCGAAAACCGCACGGCATCTCTGGGAAAGGTGGGCGGGGTTTCCCCTTCATAACTGCGGGTAGTGGAGACGCGATTTCACTCTTTGAAAAAGGGCTGCATAGCCTGAAACGCGTTAGAGTTGTTGCTGTCTCCCCCCGTTTTGCACCATGTTTCATTAAAGAAGTATTTTTAACCCCTTCATTGCTGGTGTTGACCCCATCCTTCAGCTGTGCTTCGCTGCTATCCTTGGATAATCTTCACTATACTTTGGTATACAGAAGTTCATGGTCGACTCAATGACTGCAATGTTCCCAGGTCCTGTGGCTGCAAAACAAGCCCAAATCCCCATCTCCACCACCGTGCTTGGCACCTGGTATGAGGTGTTTGTGCTGATGTGCTGTGTTTTGTTTTTTGCCAAACGTGGCGCTGTGCATTATGGCCAAACATCTTCACTTTATTTATAAAATGTTTTACCAGGAAGTAATACATTGAGAGTTACCTCTTGTTTTCAAGTATGTCCTGGGCTTTGGTCACGTCTGTCCAAATGACATTGTTCCAGAAGTCTTGTGGTTTGTTCAGATGCAACTTTGTAAACCTAAGCCGTGTTGCCATGTTCTTTTTAGAGAGAAGAGGCTTTCTCCTGGCAACCCTTCCAAACAAGACAAATAAGAAAAATGCTGCACACCTCAAAATATGAACAAAAATATTGATACAGTTACCGGTGCTCCAATGCTTGTACGAAAGCCTGTAATCAGTCCTGGGTAGATGATAGAAGGAACACAGGGCACAACGGATTTAGAATATCCAAACTCAGTGTTGGCTCAATAAATGAGTTTGGATATTCTAAATCTGTTGTGCCCTGTGTTCCTTCTATCATCAACCCTTCCAAACAAACCATACTTGTTCAGTCTTTTTCTAATTGTACTGTCATGAACTTTAACATTTAACATGATATGGAAAGAGGGATACCTGGCGCTCAAATTGTCATTATGTCCATAGGAAACAGAAACAGTCTGGTTTGATCCCCTCACAGATTGTCTCAATTGTAATCAACAAGAATCATTCTTGTAAGTAGGCATTTCCTATTGTCTAAAGGGAGGCTTTTAAGATCAGGAGTACTGCGCAATGGTGTGCCTTTTTTATCGTTTCTAGGTGAAAAGCTGCAGCAGTGAGGAATATCTCCCTTCATCATCTTTATCAGTTGGAAATTGTGGGAGAATCTTAAGAGTCTGTTTCCTATGGACATAATGACAATTTGAGAGCCAGGTATCCCTTTTTTCATATCATACATCTGTATGCAATTTGGAGGTAACCTGCATTGTGGGAAGCCTTTGGCAGCTCCGTCCTTTTGTTAACACAATTGGTTTTCAGCATTTGTTGTTTAATTTTTTGCACAAGATCACAATATATGTTGCACAAATAATTCACATCACAAGGTCAAGCGCTGTTTAGTTAGGGTTTTTCAGTCAATTTAACATGCTAACTGAGGCCTGTAGAGAGTGAGATGTAACTCTTGGTTTTTTTTTTTCAATTTCTCTGAGCATTGAACGGTCTGACCTTGGGGTGAATTTGCTGGGACGTCCACTCCTGGGAAGATTGGCAACTGTCTTGAATGTTTTCCACTTTTGAATAATCTTTCTCAATGTAGAATGATGGACTTTAAATTGTTTGGAAATGGTCTTATAACCCTTCCCAGATTGATGGGCAGTAACAATTGCTTCTCTAAGATCATTGCTGATGTCTTTCCTCCATGGCATTGTGTTAACACACACCTGAATGCTCCAGACCAGCAAACTGCTAAAACTTCGGCTTTTACAGAGGTGGTCACTCTTGCTAATGATCAATTAATCAAGGGCATTTGATTAGCAGCACCTGTTGTATTGTTTTACTCGGGCGCTTGCTCTAACCGTCACGTGATTAATGGATGCGTATTAAAAGATTGAAAAGGGGGTAATACAACCTTAATTGGAGTTCTCTTGGAAAGTCCTCGTGTGACTCAAAATACCCCACTAGGGTCTATCCTGGACCCTTGGTATAAATGGAACAGAAGAAAAGGTGGGGGAGCACAATGTGAGGAGGATGTAGTATCTTTCACTGACGGTCAATGCGGTGTTTTAGACTCTATTGATCCCTCATAGAAAGAAAAACTCCTTGAATAGGGAGTTTATGTATTGTATGTAATCACAGGGTGTAGATGGAATAATAAATAAACTTACACGGCCTTGTGTAAGTTGTATCCCATCAAGGTTTCTTTGACTTCTTTCCGCGTCTTGCTTCTGAGTGGTAGTACTGCTTTCTTACTGGTCCTCTTTTCTCCTTTGGGTCGGTGGATTCTTGACTGTAATTCGCCTCTCGTGCGGATGTAAGTGTAAACAAAAAAGGCAATTAGGCGCATACATACATAAGTTTGCTGCGGTATGGGGGTGGAACAATATGATGTTGCAAGTATCAAATATTGATGGATAATAACCCACTCACAAGGCCTAATGTGAGCGATCTCATATAGCTGTATCTTTGTAAACACCAATGCAATAAACAGATCCTTGGGTGGATAACATATAGCCAAAGACCCAGGCTCAAATGTTCAAACCTGGTGAGAGAGGGATAGAGGGATATACCAAAATACTCACACGGGCCAGTGTGAGCACACACTCATAGAGGTATCTTTGTTACTCCAACGGCAATGATGGTAGGTAGACACCTAAGGTCTACACACAATCTCAAGTGGACTCAGGGACACTGAACACTTATGGGAGGTGAAATCTTTATTTTAACTATCATAGAATAAACAATACACTTTAAAACAGTATGGGGGTAGGAAATATAAAAACAAAAGAAGCCACTGATGCTTCTTGAAAAGGGAGAATAAAACAGCAAAGGGAATAGTGGGTGATATGTGGGTACAAAGTCTCTTTTCTCCGCGTCCGGATGA
Source organism: Ascaphus truei (assembly GCF_040206685.1). Lineage (NCBI taxonomy): Eukaryota > Metazoa > Chordata > Amphibia > Anura > Ascaphidae > Ascaphus > Ascaphus truei. The sequence continues at coordinate 239,771,306 of NC_134487.1, read as the reverse complement.
AGAGAGTCTCCACGGCACCTCCGTTCCCTCACTGAGTGCTGCACAGTTCCAAAATCGATGAGCTACGCGTTTCGCCCTACACAGGGCTTCCTCAGGCTCGTAAAAGGTGGAGTGGTTGGTTTCTAGTCCCTTTAAATAGGCACTGGTTCTGTCCTCCATAATTGGTAATTGGATTCCGGCTCCCTGCTTGACGGAGAGCCGCCATCTTGATTAATGCGTGTATGTCCTGTAGTGGGCGCTCGGTATGACGTCAGTTGTTTGCGCCCTCATGGTTGGAAGGCTTCCTTGCATTAATCACTGCGCATGCGCTTTTCAGATCAGTCTGTAGTCCCATAGTGTTTAATGTAATCTGTCCCGTGTTTATCCTTTTCAGCAGCTTCATATGTCCGGTTCGCTCCCGTTCTGAGTTTAAATCCCTCACGGGTTTCTAAAATACACAGATAGGGATTTGTGTGTGTCCATCTTTGCGATGGTAAAAGGAGCAAATAATTGCCATCTTAATAGTAGCAGGATATGTGAGACTTCATATAAAATACATTAGACTTAGGGGCCTATGCAGAGAGCAGCGCTATTTCGAAATTCGCCATTTTTTGGAGATAATCGCGCAGAAAACAGCAGAAAATGGAGATTTCCGAAAAACGCGCCAATTTTTCTTTTCTATTTGTAAAACTCGCCTCGCGGCTGGCGAAAACCTCAATCTCGCCAGTTTTACAAATATCCTAATGCAGAGAGCCGCGAACGGCATCTAGCGGCTGGTCGCGCCAATAAAATGGCGCTATTGTCTCCTTTTTCCCTCGCCAGAAAAAATTGGCAAGAAGCGGCCGCTCGCGGCCATTGCAAAGGGAAAAAAAAAGGCGCGCATTTGTTTTTACAAGTTTCTGAAGCGCGCATCTCGCCAATTTAAACTCGCCAGACGCATCCATGTTAAACATAGCAGAATTCGCACTTTTCTGCATATGGAGAATAAAACTCTCCAAAAAAGCTACTTTTTAATAAATTCGCCATTTTTCAAATTCGCTGCTCTCTGCATAGGCCCCTTAATGTGTGATCCATCTATAACAGAGTCTCAATCTAATTGTTGTTCAATTGGTTTTGGTGTTAATCAAATTTTCGTGCAGTTGTGACAGTCAATAAACATGTCATCCATTCATTATTGACAAATAAGGTCCAGACTGTGTTTAAATACAGACTACCGTAAAGTCAATATATGCATAAAAGTTGATATTATGATGGCATTTTCACATGCCGTGTATTTTCAAATGCCCATGTTACTGTGTGTGTTGCAGATAAGGTATATAATCAAACCTAGTGGAGAAAAGATTCTTAAAAAAGGTTCTTAAAAACCATATAAAGTATTTATATCAATGTGATTAAAAGACTTTTAGAAAATATTAAAAAAGTGTTTTAAAAAAATGTTTTAAAAAAGTGTTTTAAAAAAGGACAATAGGTTTAGAGATTCCCAGAGTGGAGCTGAAATGTGCCCCTACTCTATGTGGAGCCCTCTTGGTATCAACTTATGCAATAAGGGGTACACTAATCTAGTTTACTTATACGAAAAGGATCCCAGGATGTATACATGCATAAAGAGGCGAGAGCAAGATGTCACATAAAAGCCCCTAAATCTATGTCAATGTTCATCCCCCTTGGTGTTAAAGTTTTTAATTTATAAATCCAGAATGTTTCACGCTGGCATAATTTCCGCAGCCTGTCTCCCCCTCTCCAGTGGGCATCCACTCTCTCGATCCCTTTATATGTTAGAGCCCCTGGGTTACCCCCATGTGCTAAACTGAAGTGTTTGGAGACGCTATGTGTCATTAGCTGCCTCCGTATATTTCCCATGTGTTCCAGTACGCGGACTCTCAAAGGCCTTGTAGAGCGCCCCACGTACTGGAGACCACATGGGCATGACAGGAGGTATACGATGTAATCTGTGCGGCAATTTAGGTGTTGTTTAATTTTAAAAACCTCCTTCGTGATATTTGAAGTAAATTCCTTCTTCTCCCCTTTCGTGACTTGTTTGCAAGCCTTACAGCCGAAGCAACCAAAAAAAACCATTGGCAAAGGTAGCCAATTCTGGGTATTAGTCACTTCTACTTTCTTGAAGACACTTGGGGCCAGTTTTGCTTTTATTCCTGGCGGCTTTTCTGAAGATTACTCTTGGGACATCTGGGATATGATTTCTCAGAACAGGGTCTGTTTGTACTACATGCCAGTGTCGTTTGATGATGTGTTGTATCCTATTGGCATCCGTGTTATATGTAGTGATGAACGGTATCTTAAAATCAGAGCTTTTATCTTTAGCTTTTGATCCTAATATATCATTGCGTGTTAGATTGTTCGTTTTTTCTAGTGCTGATTTTATGAGGTCTGGCTCATAGCCTCTATCTTTGAATCTCCCTTCTAGAATCTGGGCTTGTTCCTTAAATATACTGTCATCAGTACAATTCCTTTTTATACGCCTGAATTGGCCATAGGGTATGTTTCGAAGCCATTTCTGGTGATGGCAGCTTGATGTAAGTAAAAAATTGTTTGCATCAGTGGGTTTAAAAAAGGTTTTGGTTTTAATAGTTGAATGATCTATGTAGATAGTCAAATCTAAAAAATTTACATTCGATTTGCTGTATTCGGTGGTGAACTCTAAATTTACGTCATTATCGTTAATGTATCTAATAAAATTTCGTAGTTCTGTCTCTTCCCCCTTCCATATAAAAAGTATGTCGTCTATGTACCGGTGCCAGGAGACCAGGTTCGCACTGTAAGGATGTGTTGACCAAATATTCGCTTCCTCCCAATCCGCCAAAAAAATGTTGGCGTAACTGGGTGCAAACCTGGTCCCCATCGCGGTACCGCACAGCTGGAGGTAAAAAGTGCCGTTAAACCAGAATGCATTATGGGTTAAAATAAACTTGATAGTGTCTGTAATAAAATTTCGTTGTTCCTCTAGGATTGTGCTATCCCTCATAATGGTCCTGTCAACCGCCTCGAGGCCATCCCTGTGTCTAATACTTGTGTACAGGGATTTTACGTCGCATGTTGCCAATATAAAATCATCTTGCCACTGTGTGTCGTTGAGTATGTTTATGACTTGAGTTGTGTCTTTGAGATATGATCGTCCTGCTGTTGCATATTTTTGTAAAAAATGGTCTAGGTATTCTGACAGGTTCTGTGTTAGTGAGCCGATGCCCGATATAATGGGCCTGCCTGGCGGGGTTTCCATACACTTATGCACTTTTGGCAGGAAATAAAATACAGGAAGGATTGGGTTACCCACTCCCATTAGCAGCACCTGTCTGCTACTTAGCATCTTAATTCCTATGGAAGCAGTAAGGGTGTACTTAGTTTTTCACACATGGCTTCTCCATTTTGGCTTTATTTTTGTTAAATCATGACACGGTGTAATATGTCATGTGTTGTTGTTCATCTGAGGTTGTATTTACCTAATTTTAAGACCTGCTAAGGAACAGATGATTGTTATTATGTCCTGATATGTAAAACCATAGAATTCAAAGAGCGTGTACTTTCTTTTTCACACAACTTTACTTGTATCTTGTATATCACTGGCTGGTACTTGCACCTGCCAATATGCATGTTTGCAAGTTTATAGGCGTCTAAATATTTGAATACAGTCAGATGTCTTCAGTGATGAAGAGATGCTTTATTGGAGTTTTGTTATATGGAATACAAAGTACATCCGCAGATTCATCAAGTTATATGGGCATAGCTACGTAATATTTGCATACCCGGCTCTACTGATCTCGAACAAGCAGGAAAGAAAATAGAAGATGAATGTGTACTCTCCACTGCATCTCTACTCATGTCACAATTTTTATTCGAGCATTTGCCCGTTCTTGGCCGCAGCAGTAGCCTGGCGCGCGCCCGAGTGTGACGGGCGCGCGCCGAAGCAGCGGAAGAGCGCCCTCCGATCGGGGCGCTCTCCCTACCGCTACCGGGTCCGCCGGGTCCCCCGGAACCCCCTGCCGCCGTCCCGCAGATCGCGGGACACCAGGGCTCCCTCGGGGAGCCCTGGACGCGCGTGCAGGGGGCGCAGGCTCCCGAAGACGCGTGACCGCGCGTCTATGACGCGCGGCACGCCGAGGGGCGGCCACTAGCAAGCCGGGAAATCTCCCGGCTTGCGGTACCGGCCACACTTTAATAAAGTGTGTCGGTAGTGTACATCCACCGTGTGTCCCATGAATTACTAAACACAGCAATGTCATCCAGGTATGCCCTTGCAAAACTCTGGATCCCTTCTGGTAACCTTTTGACCAGGTGTTGGAAGGTAGCCGGGGCATTCTTCAACCCGAATGGCATAACCAGAAATTCATATAAACCACTCGGATTGATGAAAGCTGACTTCTTCTGTGCTTCCTGGGTCAGAGGGATTTGCCAATGTCCTTTGGATAAATCCATAGTGGCCAGATACTTTGCACCTGCAACTCATCTAAGAGCTCATCGATTAGGGGCATGGGATAAGCATCCGACATGTCTGTGCATTGAGCTGCCCGTAGTCCACACAGAACCATGTGGTTCCGTCGTCCTTGGGCACGAGGACTACTGGACAAGCCCAAGGGCTCAGAGACGGGACAATTATCAATAGGGCGAGCATCTCTTCTACCTCCCGCTCTATACTCCCCTTCACCTCTGCTGATACCCGATAGGCATGCTTATGCAGAGGTCTCTGATCCCTGGTGAGAACTGGGTGATCAGTAATATGTGTCCTGCCCGGCTTATCCGTGAACAGGACCCTATGCTGCTCTAACATAACCCTTGCTTGCACCCTCTGTTGTGCATTGAGCTGAGATCCTATCTCAACCTGCTCTACTGTGCCCCCTGCCTAGCTTCCCATGGGGGGTCGGGTAGAGCTTTGCTCGCCGGGTCCCCCATCGGTGGGCTACAGATAGCCATCACCGAATCCGCACTCTGAAAATACTCCTTAAGCATAGTAATATTAGTCTTATATCTGCCTGTCTCTCCATCTAACTGCACAACATAGTTGCACTCATTCATTCTCCAGAGTATCTTATACGGACCAGACCAGGCAGCCATCAATTTGTTCTGCCGAGTGGGCTTCAGAACAAGCACTTTCTGCCCATGGATGAATTCCCTGCTACGGGCATGCTTGTCATACCAAGTCTTCTGCTTGGTCTGAGCCTCCCTGAGGTTAGCCTGTGCCAACCCCATAAGAATTTCTAACCGGTCCCTGAGATCTACAACATACTGAAGCACAGAAGCATCAGTATAAGTAGTCTCCCCTTCCCATCCCTCCCGGAATAGGTCAAGCGATCCCCGTAACCTGCGACCATATAGAAGCTCAAAGGGAGAGAAGCCAGTGGACTCTTGCGGTACCTCTCGGTATACAAACAGCCATTGCTGCAGATGAGTCTGTCAGTCTTTTGCTTCAGCCTCTATAAATGCCCAAAGCATCTGCTTCAGAGTACTATTGAACCGCTCACATAGTCCGTTTGTCTGGGGGTGGTATGGGGTCGTGCGCTGGTGCTTTACCCCGCACAAATCCCAGAGACACTGTAGCAATTCTGACATGAATTGCAACCCTTGATCAGTTAGAATCTCACTAGGAAACCCTACTCTAGAAAAAATCAATCAATGCCTTTGCCACTGCACTTGCCTCAATGGTGGCCAGTGCTACAGCCTCAGGGTACCGGGTGGCAAAATCCACAACCGTGAGGATGTATCGCTTGCCGGTCCAGCTAGGGATCTTCAGAGGTCCCACTATGTCCATGGTTACTCTCTGTAAGGGTTCGCCAATTCCCGATAGTGGGTTCAGGGGCGCCTTCACACAGTCCCCCGCCTTACCTACTCGCTGGCAGGCACAACAGGACCGTCAGAATCTGCCACTGCCCTTGATGCCCCCGGCCTGTAGAAACGCTGCTCTGGCGCAAGAACCGGGCTCTGGCGCGAGTAACCCCCTGATGCCCCGCTAGTGTAATGGAGTGGGCTACCTGCAAAAACTGCTGCCTGAACTCCCTGGGTACCACTAACTGTATCCTACAAGTCCATACTCTGTCTGGAGCAGTAGGAGCTTGCTCCCTATACAAGAGCCCATGGTGCCAAAGAAACCAGTCCGCCTACTCTTAGAGGCAGACTCGGACACCCGAAGTCTCATACCCTCTAAGCCAGGATCAGACCGCATCTGTGAACTGTGTCCCCAGCTCTGGCCAGTCACCCTCAGTCACTAAGTCGGGTGATGGGGAAACAGTAAAGTCAGTACATTGTCGCAACCCTGTCTTGTTTACCTGCCTGGTCTCAGAGACCTCTGGAGCTGTTGGTCCCAAATGTAGGAGGTCGGCGAGATCCTCAGTGGGCAGAGGTACCAAAGGCTCCCCTGCCTGGGCAGATGCCCTGCTCTTCCTCCTTGTGATGGCTGCAACCGGAGAAGCTTCCTCCGCAAAGGAGGTTCCCTAGGTCGTTACCGAGTAGCACCTCAGTTTCCAACCTAGGCAAAACACCCACATCCCTCATGCCTCGACCGGCACCCCAGTCGGGAAACACCGAGGTAACCTGGATTGATCTAGGTCACCCGTCTGGTATTGCGACCTGCATCCCTTGTCCCGGGAGCAGATCCTCTGTATTGTATTGTATGTCTTTATTTATATAGCACCATTAATGTACATAGCACTTCACAGTAGTAATACACATGGTAATCATATAAATAACAAATAATATAAATAACAGGTCATGAGAATAAGTGCTTCAGACATAGAAGTAACATTAAGGAAGAGGAGTCCCTGCTCTGAGGAGCTTCCAATCTAATTGGTAGGGAGAATGTACAGAGACAGTAGGAGGGAATGCAGGTAAGTACATCTGCAGGGGGCCAAGCTTTATGTATCATGTGTCCAGTATTATCCACAGTGGTATTCATATGCCTCATTAAGCAAGTGTGTCTTAAGGTGGGTCTTAAAGGTGGATAGAGAGGGTGCTAGTTGGGTATTGAGGGGAGGGGCATTACAGAGGTGCGTGGCAGTCAGTGAGAAAGGTTTAAGGCGGGAGAGGGCTTTAGATACAAAGGGGGTAAAAAGAAGACATCCTTGAGAAGAACGCAAAAGTCGGGATAGTGCATAGCGAGAAATTAGGGCTGAGATGTAAGGAGGGACAGAAGAGTGTAAAGCTTTAAAAGTGAGGAGGAGAATTGAGTGTGAGATGCGGGATTTGATCGGAAGCCAGGAGAGGGATTTCAGGAAGGGAGACGCAGAGACAAATTTAGGAAAGAGTAGAGCGATTCTGGCAGCAGCGTTTAGGGGAGACAGGTGAGAGGCAGGAAGGCCAGACAGCAGGAGGTTACAGTAATCAAGACGGGAGAGAATGAGGGCCTGAGTCAGAGTTTTAGCAGTCGAGCAACAGAGGAACAGGCGTATCTTTGTGATATTGCAGTGGAAAAAGCGACAGGTTTTAGAAACGTTTTTAATGTGAGAGGAGAATGTGAGAGAGGAGTCGAGTGTGAACCCTAAGCAGCGTGCTTGGGCTAGTGGGTGAATGATGGTACTTCCAACAGTAATGTGGAAGGAGGTAGTAGGGCCAGGTTTGGGAGGAAGTATGAGGAGCTCTGTTTTTGCCATGTTGAGTTTAAGGCGGCGGAGGGCCATCCAGGATGATATCGCAGAGAGACATTCAGAAACTTTGGTTTGTGCAGCAGGTGTAAGGTCGGGGGTTGAAAAGTAAATTTGTGTGTCGTCAGCATAGATGTGATATTTAAACCCAAGAGATGTTATTAGGTCACCTAGAGAGAGTGTGTACAGAGAAAAGAGAAGAGGTCCCTGGACAGAGCCCTGGGGTACCCCCACAGAGAGATCAATAGAGGAGGAGGTGTTAGCAGAAGAGACACTGAAAGTATGATGGGAGAGGTAAGAGGAGGTCCAGGATAGAGCTTTGTTACAAATACCAAGAGTGTGGAGAATGTGGAGGAGAAGAAGGTGGTCCACGGTGTCAAATGCTGCAGAGAGGTCAAGTAATATGAGCAGAGTTTAATGCCCTCTGTCTTTGGCAGCATGGAGGTCAATAGTTATTTTAGTGAGGGCTGTTTCAGTGGAGTGAGTAGTGCGGAAGCCAGATTGTAGAGGGTCTAGGAGAGAATAGGTGTTGAGAAAATGGAGCAAGCGAGAGAATACAAGATTTTCAAGGAGTTTAGAGGCAAAAGGCAGGAGGGAGACAGGTCGATAGTTAGAAAGACAAGTTGGGTCAAGCTTGCTGTTTTTGAGTAATAATATAACTGTTGCATGCTTGTAGGAGGATGGAAAGTTACCAGAGTAGAGAGAAGACTTAAAAATGTGTGTGAGCATAGGGATTATAGTAGGACTGTAACAGGGGACTTATCCCTGTTCACAAATGTGCCTCTAATTCAGCAGTGTGGTGGTTAACTGCTGGTAGGCAATTAACTAACACCACCTGGCCGATTGCAGGTGGTAGAAAAAGCCTGCCTTTGAGACAGGAAGTAAGACTCCTTAGCTCACACCTGAGCTGAACTAGGAGACAGAGCAGAGATTCCTTAGTCCACAACTGGGCTGAACCAAGGAAGGACAGATGTCTTGAGCGACAAGCTGACCACAAGACAAAGAGGACAAGATTCTAAACTTGGAGCCTGATATTGCCTGTGCACACAAGGGTGTGGTTCCAAGAGAGCAGAGAAGCTTCCCCTATAGCAGCCCAGCTAACAGATAAGACATTTCGTATAAGACTATTATCTATGTCTATGTGTATTGATAAATGTCTCCATGATTTGGGGCTGGTAAATAGCTTAGCTAACCAACCCAGTCAGAGAGGGCTGAGCTACATGTGTAGATAGTCTCCAAAGCAGAGATAGTTTTTTTTGTTTGGCTTATTCTCTTATGTTGATTTTTGCTGTGTTTAAAGCGACAGGCACAATAACGCCTTGTTTTAATTTCACCTTAAAGCAGTCTCCATTGTGTACCTCTGCACATGTCCTCCTACAAGGACCAAGAGGTTTTAGGAGATGGGAGGAAATGGGGTCAAGAGAGCAAGTGGTAGAGGGGGAAGAGGAGATCAACAGTGACACATCCTCCTCTGAGACAGCGGAAAAAGAGTCAAGGAAGGCAGGAGGAGAGTTAGGAAGCGGTGTAGGATGGGAGGAGGAAACAGAGGGGATGTTCTGACATATGGATTCCACATTTTCCTTAAAATAGTCAGCAAAGTCCTGAGGTGAGATGGAGGAAGAAGAGGCAGCGGAGGGTGGTTTGAGTAGAGCGTCAAAGATAGAGAAGAGTCGTCGTGGGTTAGACTTGTGCGTGTTGATTAGTGAAGAAAAGTAGGTTTGTTTAGCTTGAGAGAGGGCAGAGTTGAAACAGGATAGCATAAATTTGTAGTGAAGGAAGTCTGTGAGAGTGTGAGATTTCCTCCAGAGGCATTCAGAGGAATGAGTGGAGGAACGCAGCATGCGCGTGTGGGAATTTAGCCAGGGTCTGGGGTTAGAAGGATGAGGATGGCAGAGAGAAAGCGGGGCATGTAGATCAAGAGAGGAGGATAAGCAGAGTTGTAGTTCCTGACCAGGTTGACATGGTCTGTAGCAGAGATGAGAGAGGAGAGGGAGGAGCGTAAAGAGGACTCAAAGGCTGGTAGGTTAATAGAGCGCAGGTTTCTGCAGAACCGAGGGGTAGATGGAGGTGGAGAAGGGGAGAAGCGAGATAGAGAGGATGAGATGAGGTGATGGTCAGAGAGAGGAAAAGGGGAAATGGAGAAATCAGAGAGAGAAAAGTTTTTAGTGAAAACCAGGTCTAGGTAGTGCCCATCCTTGTGGGGGCTGACTGCTTCCACTGTTGAAGGCCAAAAGAAGAGGTTAGAGAGAGAAAGCGGGAAGCCCAAGGGAGAGAGGGGTCATCAATGTGGCAATTGAAGCCCCAAGGAGAAGTACAGGGGAGAGAGGAGAGAAAGAAAGAGAGCCAGGATTCAAAGTGAGAGTGAAAGGCAGAAGGTGGGTGAGTAGAGGTAGGTGTGCGATAGATGACTGCAATGTGGACAGGGAGAGGAGAGAAGATCTGGACAGTGTGAGCCTCAAAGGAGGGAAAAACAAGAGAGGGAGGAATAGGAAGGGTTCGGTAACGGCAGAGAGAGGAGAGGAGGAGCCTCAGACCTCCACCCCTGCCATCAGGGCGAGGAGTGTGGGAGAAAGAAAGTCCACCATAGGAGAGGGCAGCTTCCAGAGCAGAGTCAGACTGAGTGAGCCAGGTCTAAGTTATAGCAAATAGGAGCAGAGAGTGAGAGAGAAAGAAGTTAGGCACAGAGAGGAATTTGTTAGAAAGGGAGCGAGCATTCCAAAGGGAACAGGAGAAAGGGAGAGAGGAGGGAGGGTGGCAGGGGATGGGTATGAGGATTAAACATATCTGGTCTCACCAGAGTTACAGTAGCAATGGTGTCAAGCAAGCCGGCTGCTTGGCGATCTCCGTTGGTCACTGGTAGCGAATGCTTCCTCTGGACATCGTTGGAGTTCCAATCCGACGCTTGCAATCTGATGCCACTCTTCCGCTTCTGCTGTGCTCGCTGAAGTGGTAGAATCCGCCATCTGAGTCCTCTGCTGGACGCTCCTCACAGCTGCCTGCTGCTCCTCTGTGTGTCTCAGTCGCATGGCGGCGACTGGTTTCGCAGCTGGAGTATGTTGCACCTGATAGGGATTACCGGACTTCTGCCGGTTCGAACAGTCTGGCTTGATATGCCCAGTCATGTTGCATTGATAGCTTATCGTGCTTGAACTTCGCTGTCTTGTGTGTACCCCCCTAAGCAGCTTCTTTTGGCTTCCAGTGTAGAATGCTGTTAGTTGCCCGAGCCAGGTTGACTCTGTACTGGGCAGACCCCTTCTTGTGGGACAGGGCACGACTTGTAATGTACTCATCAGCCAGGTTGACTGCATCCAGGCAAGTGGGAGGCCTTCGGTCAAAGACCCAATCTCGCACCTCAGGTGGGCACTGCTGTAAAAAATGTTCTTTAAACATCAAGTCCACAAACTGTGATATTTGGTGGCATCACATTCCTCCACCCTCTGAGTGCCATGCTGAATGAGTCTTGACGCAAAGTGCATGTATGTTTCCCGGTTTGCCTTTTCCACAGACCGGAACATGCCACGGTATGCCTCTGGTATCAGGGCATACTGAGTGAATAGTAAAGCCTTCACATGCCGGTAGTCGTTGCTGTCTGTTGACGGGATCGCCTGGATGGTCTCCAGGGCTATCCCAGCCAATAGTGGTGACAGCCGCAAAACCCAGTATATACCGTGATCATTGATCGAGCAAAGCAAGGTGGTAAAATAAATTATAATTTATTTCAGGAAAAGACATACACACAAAGTAACACAATTTACAGAGTTAACACACTTACTGGGAACGGGGCTAACTAATAAATCTATCCTTTAAACAAAATTCACAAAAATGACCTCTGTAGGAGCCCTTTCCAATGATCGGTAGGTACTCACGAAAGTCCTTGAACTGATTTCAGCATGCAATGCCAGACGCGACCGCTACGTTCGGTGGGACTTAGAAGAATTCTTGAGCCAAAATCTTTGAAGCCGGCTCGCCTCTATTGAGCACAGAGCATCTTTGAATTTGCCGCTGATGGTTTGGCGCTTGGAATCTGCGCTTCTCATTGGCTGCAAGGTTTCTTATGGGTTTCAGGGTCCCATTCACAAATTTCTACAGCCTATCAGAACGTGGGAATTTCCGTGCCAGCCAATCACCGATTTGCCGGTATTGTAAAGCCGGGTGGGTACCTTTTCTCATTCTGCAAAGGGGCATGCACCAACTTGGCACCTCTGCCTCTTTGCATACTGAGCCCACCCGCTGTCCAGGCTCCACAGTCTGTGCTCTGGCAAATGGTGACCGGATAACCCTGTGTTAGCCCAGGATGTGGGTTCTCAAGCAGAACTGCAGTACCCCTCTTGTTCTAACACATTGGCATCCCTGAGGCTTTCAAGTCAAGACTCCACACAGACCCATAGGCACCAAGCTTGGTAGCCATCTGGTCTCTTGGAATCCATGACTTGGAAATCCCACAGTTCATTTACAGGTTATCAGTACATATACCTATTAACTCTTTAATCAAATATACTGTGTCCTTGTCAGGAATCGGCGTTCTCCGCGCTCCCCACACAGAGCACACTCTTCCCTCAGGGAGTCCCTGGACACACAAAACAATCCTGCCTTACCGGCCTTCGCGGCTCCCCGCCCCTGCCGCCGTTGCGGGATCACTCCCCTCTGCGATTCCTCAGCTCAGCGCCGGGCGCACCCACGCCCTCCCGCGCACACACCTGCACCATCCACTGGCTCGGTCCACGCACTTACACGCATTACGGAGCGCGTTCATTCTGCACACTCTTCTTCCCGTCCCCCGGACCTCAGGCTCTGGCCCCGCACACCGCACGGGCATACTCAGGTTACCAACAAGATTCACCTGGCCTGTGATGCCTGCACCAATCTGCAGTGTCTCCCTGTAGCTCTTCCTGTCCCGCCTCCGTTCCTAATTGGACCTTCCTGCTTTATCTAGCTCCTCTCTGCTCTGTCTTTGCTCGACATAGTCTCTGTATGGAAGTACTTCTGGATTCTCTCAGTGTTTTCACAGGTTCTGACACGGCTTGTACGACTACCCCCTCTGGCTCTCGATCTCGGCACTCCTTGGACAATGCTCACTCTGGTAACCACTTGAACACGGCTTGGACTACGACCTATCTCCGCTCTCCACTCCCTGACCTCGGCAAGGCATTCTTCACACTCTCTCTACAACCGTTACTGGCAAGTATTGTCTACCTTACTACACCTGGCCTGGCAACACTTTATACCACACTCCGGACACGCTCCCTTTGCTGCGGGTGCGTGTATTACCACTTCCCCCTTCAGCTCAGGGGACAGGTCTGGTCTGCGGGCAGCACCGGCGTAACATTATGTCGAGCCCACAAGACGCAGACCAGACCGAACTTCAACAGTTTCTCTCCAATCTGCTTCAGCAAAACCAGGCCATGGCGGATCAAATTGTGGCACTTACACGCCAGGTCGCAGTACTCTCAGACAGAGTACCGACCGCGACCTCGCCAGATGTATGCCCCCACTCCGCAAGCGCAGTTAGCAGCTCCGATGTAAGGATTCCTCCCCCCAAGCCTTATGCAGGTGAACCGCAAGAATGTAGGGGTTTCCTAAACCAGTGTGAGGTGCAGTTTGAAATGGCCCCCCATCTCTACAATACTGGTCGCAAGAAGGTAGCCTACATTTATAACCTCCTCACTGGCAGCGCCCTGGCTTGGGCTTCCCCGGTTTGGGAGCGACGTTCTGACCTTACCCAAGATTACCCGGCATTTAAAGCCGAGTTCCAACAAGTATTCGATTCCCCCGCACGTCGGGAGATGGCATCTGTTTCTCTTCTCCAGATCACTCAGGGACGGCGAATGGTGACACAGTATGCTGTGGAATTCCGGGCTCTAGCAGCCGAGACTAACTGGGGACAAGAGGCTCTCATCTCCGTATTCTGGCAAGGCCTGGCAGATCCCATCAAGGATGAACTCTCTCGCCAATCCAGGCCGGATCAATTGGAGGTCCTCATTGATTTGGCCGTCCGAGTGGATCAACGTATCCAGGTACGCCGCTCAGAGCGTCAGCACATTCGCTTCCATAACTTTCAAGTTCCGTTCTCCAGTACTCCCAGCAGCACTCCTGCTCCCCCAAGTGCTACCACACCTCTTCGTCCTGCACTGGAGTTGCCAGAGCCAATGCAATTGGGGGTACAACGCATCCGCACACCGATACGGCAGTTCCGCCACGCCGGGGGATTGTGTTTCTACTGCGGATCCATGGAGCATCTGGTTAGGGAGTGTCCACTGCGTCCGGGAAACGGGAACACCCAGTGAGTACAGAGGGGCTCTCTCTGGGTGTAATGTCTCCACGTCCCCTTCATAAAGGTGAACTCCCTAAGAAACTTACATTTCCAGTCTCCCTTTCAGGCGATAAGTTCAAGACTTCTACCACCGCTTTCATTGACTCAGGAGCTGGAGGAAACGTCGTGGACCTTGAATTCGCCAGGTTAAACCGCATACCGCTTGTGAGGAAGAAGGTTCCCATCGCACTCGTCGGTATCGATGGACGTCCTCTTACCCCGGCCCACATCTCCTTAGAGACAGTTCCCTTGCTTCTGTCCTCACATCTGCACAAGGAGATCTTAGTTCTCGATGCCATTCACGCTCCTGGGATACCCATCACCCTTGGTCTTCCTTGGCTACAGCTTAACAATCCTCTCATTGACTGGACTTCCTCTGCTCCCATCGCCTGGAGGACGAGGTCAGACGAGACTCGTCAACTGCTGGCCAATACCTCTGTTCCCGAAGTTATTCTACCTTCTGTTTACCACAAATTCCGGGACGTTTTCAATAAGGTACAGTCAGACCTTTTGCCGCCACACAGGACTTACGATTGTCCGATCGATCTGGTTCCAGGTTACTCCCTACCCAAGTCCAAGACCTACCCCTTGTTGTTACCAGAATCTCACGCTATGGATGAATATATCCAGGAGAATCTCAAGAAAGGCTTTATTCGTCACTCCAATTCCCCAGCAGGGGCTGGGTTTTTCTTCGTCAAGAAAAAGGACGGGTCGTTGAGGCCTTGCATCGATTACAGGGGTTTGAACCACATAACTATTAAAAATCGTTACCGCCTTCCCCTTATTACCGAACTGTTCGATAAATTACAGGGGGCCAAGATTTTTTCCAAGTTGGATCTACGTGGTACCTATAACCTGGTGCGCATCAGGAAGGGGGATGAATGGAAAACGGCCTTCAACACGCGTAGTGGACACTACGAGTATCTTGTAATGCCTTTCGGCTTATGTAATGCTGCCGCTGTCTTCCAGGATTTCATCAACGACGTCTTTCGTAAGGTACTCAATATTTTTGTTATAGTATACTTGGATGATATCCTGATTTTTTCCAAAGATCCCCAGGACCATATACACCACACCTCCTACATCCTTTCCCGTCTCCGTGAACACCATTTGTACGCCAAGCTGGAGCAGTGTACCTTTCATCAGACCTCTACTCCGTTCCTGGGGTACATCATTTCCGATGAGGGGTTTATGAAGGACTCCGGTAAACTTCAAGCAGTCACTGAATGGAGAAGACCCAATTCTCTCAAGGCCATACAACGGTTTTTAGGGTTCGCTAATTACTATCGTAAGTTTATACGTAATCTTTCTACTATTGTGGCACCCCTCACTACGCTCACCAAAAAAGGAGCTGATCCTTCTGCTTGGTCTTCCGAGGCCATCTCCGCCTTCGAGACACTCAAGGAAGCTTTTATATCCGCACCTATTCTCCGTCATCCCAACATTGAACTTCCCTTTGTCCTGGAGGTCGATGCTTCGGATTGCGGCGCTGGAGCCGTTCTTTCTCAGAGACCCACGCCTCAAGATAAGTTACATCCCTGTGCATATTTTTCCAAGAAATTCTCATCCGCCGAGAGGAACTATGACGTGGGTAACAAGGAACTTCTGGCCGTGAAGATGGCTCTTCAAGAGTGGAGACACCCGCTGGAGGGGTCGAAACAGCCGTTTACTATTCTCACGGACCACAAGAACCTTCTTTACATAGAAAACGCTCGACGCCTTGGTCCACGACAGGCTCGTTGGGCTCTTTTTTTTTTCTCTATTCGATTTTCACCTTTCCTATATCCCCGGGACCAAGAACGTAAAGGCAGACGCACTCTCCCGAATACATTCTTCTGAAGAGAGACCAGAGGAACCTTTGGAGACTATCGTTCCACAAGAGAGGATTCTCGCCACGTCTTCTTTCAAGAATCTTGACAAGATTTTGCACTCCCAGAGACGCATTCCCAAGGACTTGGTCGTTCCCGACAACAAACTCTTCGTACCTTCCAAATTTGTTCCAGAGGTCCTGTCTTGGGGTCACTCCTCTAAATCTGAAGGTCATCCAGGTTTTAAGAAGACTACTGATCTCATTCGTCGGAATTTCTGGTGGCCAAGGATGTCTCAAGATATTCTGGGGTTTACCCGCGCCTGCCCCACGTGCGCTCAAAGCAAGACTCTCCGTCAAAAGCCTCAGGGTTTTCTGTTACCTCTTCCAGTTCCCGACCGCCCCTGGTCCCACATTTCGATGGACTTCATCATGGAGTTGCCCAGGTCCAGAGGAATGAACACTATCTTGGTGGTCGTGGACAGGTTCTCGAAGATGTCCCATTTTATTCCACTTAAACGATTACCCACCTCCCCCGCCCTTGCTGATATCTTTACGGAGCAGATTTTCCGGATTCATGGGATCCCTTCGTCCATTGTTTCTGACAGAGGTTCTCAGTTCGTATCCAAATTTTGGAGAGCGTTCACGAAGAGATTGGGCATCTCTTCTTTCTCTCCCGCCTATCATCCTCAGTCCAATGGACAAACGGAGAGAATCAATCAATCCCTGGAGAAGTACCTGAGATGTTTCATATCCGATTTCCAGGATGATTGGGCTCAACTCCTGTCTTGGGCAGAGTACGCCGTCAATTCTGCCAAAAACGAGGCCACCCGGGAGTCGCCCTTCTTTATAAATTATGGGTTCCACCCTCCCTGTCTTCCCATCCCCAAAATCCCTTCTGGAGTACCAGCCATAGATGAACGCATTTGTTCCCTCCAAACCGCATGGTCCAGGATTCAGTCTACCCTTCTCGACTCCTCCCGCAGATCGAAACTACAGGCCGGTCGTCGTCGTCGTTCGGCGCCCAGTTACAAACCAGGGGATTTGGTATGGCTCTCCTCTAAGAATATCCACCTCAAGGTACCATCTCCTAAACTGGCACCTAAGTTCCTGGGTCCCTTCCCTATTTGTGAACAAATCAATCCCGTGGCATTCCGGCTCCAACTACCACCCAGTATGAAGATTCCCAATGTCTTTCATGTGTCCCTCTTAAAACCATTCATCTCCAGTCACTTCTTTCCGGATCAGACTCGTAAACCGGACCCCATTACTGTCCAAAATAACGAGGAATACGAAGTTCACTCTCTTTTGGACTCTCGCCTATCCAGGGGCCAGCTCCAGTTCTTGGTGCAGTGGAAGGGCTTTGGCCCTGAAGAGAGATCCTGGGTACCTTTAATGGACATTCATGCCCCAGCCCTTCTTAAGTCCTTCAGGAAAAAGTTTCCAGAGAAAAACGTTCATGGACCGTCCTAAGGCTGTTCCTGAAGAGGGGAGTACTGTCAGGAATCGGCGTTCTCCGCGTTCCCCACACAGAGCACTGTCTCCCCTCAGGGAGTCCCTGGACACACAAAACAATCCTGCCTTACCGGCCTTCGCGGCTCACCGCCCCTGCCGCCATCGCGGGATCACTCCCCTCGGCGATTCCTCTGCTCAGTGCCGGGCGCGCCCACGCCATCCCGCGCACACACCTGCACCATCCACTGGCTCGGTCCATGTGCGTACACACATTATGGAGCGCGCTCATTCTGCACACTCTTATTCCCGTCCCCTGGACATCAGGCTCCGCCCCCGCACACTGCACGATTCACCTGGCCTGTTATGCCTGCACCAATCTGCAGTGTCTCCCTGTAGCTCTTCCTGTCCCGCCTCCGTTCCTAATTGGACCTTCCTGCTTTATCTAGCTCCTCTCTGCTCTCAGTCTTTGCTCGACATAGTCTCTGTATGGAAGTACTTCTGGATTCTCTCAGTGTTTTCACAGGTTCTGACGCGGCTTGTACGACTACCCCCTCTGGCTCTCGATCTCGGCACTCCTTGGACAACGCTCACTCTGGTCAACCCTTGAACACGGCTTGGACTACGACCTATCTCCGCTCTCCACTCCCTGACCTCGGCAAGGCATTCTTCACTCTCTCTCTACAACCGGTACCGGCAAGTATTGTCTACCTTACTACACCTGGCCTGGCAACACTTTATACCACACTCCGGACACGCTCCCTTTGCTGCGGGTGCGTGTATTACCACTTCCCCCTTCAGCTCAGTGGACGGGTCTGGTCTGCGGGCAGCACCGGCGTAACAGTCCTGTCTTCTGTGTGATAAAATATATAAGTCCCTGTTCGGGTGTCAGGGATGGAGTGAGAGTATATAGTGCCTACACTCACTAGCCTCATTCTTGGCACACTTTAGAAAATAACTTTAAAAACTTTTTCACACAAAAAATCACTCAGCTTTATAACATAGCTGGAGCACCCCCTGAACCCCTATACCAAGTCCGGGATACCTGGGCATCTATCTGGGCACCCGTCCTTAGACTAGGGACCCCTCTTTATACTAGGTACCCCGTGTATGATTGCAGGTATCCATTAACCCCTTCATGCCCTTTCACCTTGTCTGGAAGATGCTGCAGCAGGAGTCCTGGCGGTGAGTCGTAAGAACGTTTTTAGAGTCAGAGTTTGCCCGGAGCAATGTGCTTGGCGGCATCCGAGAATCTCACCCGATTCCCGGATCCAACTCCTGGGGTATCCCAGAACCCCCGAACCCCAGATACATAGACACATTCTGTAAAGAATTTCTCCGGCAAACCCACCCTGAAACTTACAACCTCAAAATCTCCCGGTCCCAGCACCCCAGGAAAGGCGAAACACAAACAAATCTTTAATGTTGCATAATTTGCACACCGTCACAGTAATGCATTTAGGATATCTGGGTCCAAGAGCTGACACTGTAGGACCTCAACACACAGATCAGGGGTAACCATGTGGGCTGAACCTTTATTAGTGAGCTTGGTTAACTCCCTTCCCCGTCATAACCTGGTCCCCCGTTACAGGCTTATTTACTGGTGGCAGCGTGTGGGATCATTGTCCTGATGGGGTCTTACAACATAGTGAGAATCTCAAATATTGTGAGCTCTCCAAACCAAAGGTAACTTACACACGTTTTACAAAGCAGAGAAAGTGCAGGTTCTCAGTGTCACTTACTTTAGTGCCATCGGGCGAACATGGACAAGACATCAGGCCGGAACCAGATATGATGCCTGGTGTGAGAGCTGCAGGTTAATGACGGACAGAGGAGCAAAGACTTTGCTCCAGGAGAAATGGGAATCACAGGAAGCAAGCATGGCTTCACCAAAGGAGGGGACTTCCTAAGCTGCCGTTGCAGTGAGCACAAGTCCACCCAGGTTGCAGGAGGACATTTCAGCCCTGAGGGAGACGCAAGGACATGGGGAGGGAGTGAGCATCAACATGGCTATTGTTGATGAACTGGTCCCAGGGAGGGAAACAGGGGTAGCCTCAGTGGCTAACGGACGCTTCACCCCTGGACTTGCCGCACGCCTTGCCTCTTGGGGAAAGGAGGTTGCCCAGGACATGGCCACACCGGCCAGGGCAGCCAAATGCTCCCCTGCAGTTGCAGAGCCCACTAGTCCAGCCAGGGTGCAGGAGGTCAGTCCAGCCCTGGTGGTAGTGGAAGGACAAGGGGACGGAGCGGGCATCAACACGGATCTTGTTGGGGGCCCGGTTAATAGGGAGTGCAGCCACGGTAGCCCCAGAGGCTAGTGGTCTCCCTACGCCCAGAATTGCCGCACTTCTCGCCCTTTGTGCACGGAGGGCTGCCCAGGACTTGGCCAAACTGGCCAGGGCAGCCAAGAGCATACCTCAATGGACAGTAAAGTCTGCAGCAACGGGAAGCACACCCAAGGTTGCAGAATTTCACCAGGAGCAGAAGTGCTCTTAGTTTGCCCAGACTGGTCAGATAAAGCCAGTCAGTCAGGAACATGCAAGGTCCAGTGTACCCCATCAGGGGCAACGTTCTCCAGCTGCAAGGCCGGTTGCCAATGTGCGACTGGACACAGAGGAGCCAAGTACAGCTATCGAACCAGCCCAGAGAGGGACTTCCACGGAGAGATCTGCACTTGCTACCCAGCAACCAGCAGCGGAGACGGAGGGACATCAGTTTGCACCGGTCCAGGTGCCATCCAGTGATGTCCAGCAGGCACACTTGTGCCAATTGGAGTTCACCAAGCAGCTGGCTTGCTCGACTCCGGTGCCACTGTTACTCTGGTCCAACCTGTTATGGTGAGACCAGAGGATCTGCTCCCGGGCATTGGGATGCAGGTGCTCATGCCAGATGGGGGATTGCGGTCCATACAGGCTGCCCGGGTCTTTATTGATTGGGGTGTCGGATGTGGCATGAGGGAGGTGGGGTATTGACCGGGTTAGATGCTAAGACCCTCCTTGGCAATGACCTGGGTCATGTTACATGCGTGTTTACGGCAGAATTGGCTCCTGTTTCAGCGATTACCAGGAGTCAGAGATCAGGAGTTGCACCTGAAGATCTCGCCGTCCCTCTATAATTGGGACCAAATGGTTCCAGGGTCTCTGCGGAGACCAAGTGAAAAAACTAACAATAGCGCTCTAACACACCCTAAATGTGACAATATACAATTCAACCACACATGTGTGAATAATAAAGCAATGTGATAATAATAACAATCAAGTGATCTAAAGAAACTTAGAAACAAACTGCAACCCTTGATAAAGACTGTTCCACTCGTCTTGCACCAGGTGATCTTCCAACAAATCAGGGGAGCTCGTCTCGTAGTTATGAAATAAAGAAACACTACATAGTGTAATACTGCGGAGACCAGGCAGGTAAGCCAGACTGAATCACAACAGTGTGCTGACTTACCTTCTCCTTTACATGTTCCTATTCCCCCTGACTAAGGGTGGGTGGCAGGAATTAGGGACACTGTTTAGGGAAACGGTGAAAGCTGATCCCAGCTTGGAGAGCATAAGGCTCCGGGCATTTGAGGCTAACTCAGGCAGTGGGTCAGGCCAGCTCTTATGTCACTGTGGGCTCTGGTATAGAGAGCCGGTATCTCCGGGTTCAGACAGGCTTTGGACTGGTAGGAGACAGTTAATGGTACCGAGGGAGTATAGGCCACAGTTGTTACAAGTATCTCACTCCATACCACTAGCGGGGCATCAGGGGGTCTCTCAGATGAGAGCCCAGCTGTTGCAGCGTTGCTACTGGCTGGGGGCATATGGGGCTGTGGCAGAGTTCTGCCGTGCCCGGGATGCCTCCCAGCAGGTATGGAAGGTGGGTGATCATGTGAAGGCACTCCTGAACCCGTTATAGGTAATGGGGGAACCTTTCCCGGGGGTAGCTATAGACATAGTGGGACCCCTCATGATCCCCAGTTGGTCTGGCAAGCGTTATATACTCATGGTGGTAGATTTTTCTACCAGGAACCCTAGGGCTGTGGCCCTTGTCACCATCAATACTAGGGCAGGAGCAGAAGCATTGTTAAATATTTGCGAGATTCACTTACAGCACTTGCTGGTTGCATACGGAGAGGTACTGCAAGAATCTACCAGGGTCTCTCCCTTCATGCTGCTATATGGTCGCAGGGTCCGGGAACCTCTTGACTTACTCCATGAGGGGTGGGAAGGGGAGACTACCAATACTGATGCTTCTGTGCTACAATATGTGGTAACTCTCAGGGACGGATTGGAAATGTTTATGGGGTTAGCACAGGCTAATCTCAGGGAGGCTCAGACCAAGCAGCAGACTTGGTGTGACTACAATGCCCATGGGCAGATCATTTATCCCAGGACAGCAGGTAATTGTTCTGAAGCCCACTCAGCAGAACAAATTAATGGCTGCCTGGTCTGGACTGTACTCGGTTCTCAGGAAGATGAATGAGTGCAACTGATGGGGGACCCGGTGAGCAATGCTCTGCCTGACCTCCTAGTGGAATCTAGACAGGGGGGCACAGTGGAGCAGGTAGGGATAGGGTCCCAGCTCAGGGCACAGCAGCATGTTCCAGTCAAGGCTATGTTAGAGCAGCATAGAGTTCTGTTCCCAGGTAAGCTAGGCAGAACACATATCCCAGATCATCCAGTGGAGACTGGTGATCAGAGACCTCTGCGTAAGCATGCCTATCAGGTATCACCATCAGTAAAAGGGAGTAAAGAGAGTGAAGTGGAAGAGATTTTGGCCATAGGGGTAATGGTACCATCTCAGAGCCCTTGGGCTTGTCCGGTAGTCCTAGTACCTGAGAAGGACGGTACTTCTTGGTTCTGTGTGGACTATCGGCAGCTCAATGCTCAGATGGTGTCAGATACTGATTCCATGTCCTGCATGGAGGAGCGGGTAGATGAGCTCGTCGGGACAAGGTATCTGACCACCAGGGGTTTGTCCAAAGGGTGTTGGCAAATCCCACTGACCCAAGAGGCTAGAAAGAAGGCAGCATTTATCACTTCAAGTGGTCTCTATGTATGTTTGGTGATGCCATTTGGGATGAGGAATGCCCTGGCTACCTTCTAACGCATGGTCAGTAGGTTACTGCAAGGGATGCAAAGGTTTGCAAGGGCATATTTGAATAACATTGCTGTAGTTTGTAAGTTGTGGGACTTACATTTAGTTTCTTTAGCTACAAGGCTGCAGAGGATCAGGGAGCCAGGGCTGACACTGAAGCCTACAAAGGGTGTAATGGGTATGGCAGAGGTACTGTACCTGGGGCACAGAGTGGGTGGAGGGCACCGGAAGCCAGAACTAGAAAGGGGGAAAGCAATACGGCAGTGGCCGGTCCCTAGGAAAAAAAGCAGGTTATGAGGTTTTAGGCACTGCAGGGTACTGAGGAAAGAGGTTCCAAATGCGCACAGTTTCATCAAAATGGGAAATACATAGAGAAAAGAAAAAAAGCACACAATAGTGTAATATTGTATAAAACTGTTATAGTAGAGAAAGTAATGCACTCACATTTGGCGAAGTTAAGCGAGCATTTCGGTTGCTAGGTATAACCACACTGATGTTATAGAATCTCCGTTAGCAGGATATCTCTGATGGTATGAACCTTCTCCAGTGGCAGGACTCGCAGCGTCAATACAGGCTCACCGGTAACAGGATATTTTTTTATCAGCAACTTTCTTGTTGGGCTCCTGTCATGTACGGCACACTGCGAGCACGTGACTTTCTTTGCAGCTACAGTACACACTGTCCTCCTCATTGAATTTGGAACCTATTTCCTCTAACAACTCAAGTGGCCCAGAACTAACCCATTTGCTGTCCGGTGCGGCACCCATCAAGGAAATTCACATATTTGGACTATAACGTATCCTTACAGCTCACAGTTCTTTTGCGCTTGTTTTTTCTCCCTTTACATTACTGCAGGGTACTACAAGAAGGTTGTTCCCCAGTACAGCTCCGTGGTCAAACCCTTGACTGACTTGACTCAAAAGCGACTCTCAGTTCTGGTAACCTGGTCTCCTGCCTTTGACACAGTGTTTCAGGCACTGGAGACAACCCTGGCTAGTGCACCCTTGCTGGCTGCACCCGCCTACAGCAAAACGTTCCTGATACAGCCCAATGCCTCTGACTATGTTATCGGTGCTGTACTCAGTCAGGTGGGCAAGAAAGGGGGTGAACATCCCAGGGTGTATATGAGCAGCAAACTGCTGCCCAGGGAAGTGGCATATGCCACTGTGGAGAAAACGTGTCTGACCATAGGCAGCACAATCCAAGCGAGGAGAAGTGGAGCACTATGAGAACAAATGAAAGGGGGCTACGAACCTGGTGTTGTTAAAAATATCCTTTATTGGAGGCGCATGCGCGACGACTGGCTGAATGGACATGTGAGCCAATAGCTCCGTTCACAGCCGGCACTAAAATAAATAAATAAAGCACTAAAAAACTACGGGCGCCCACCGAGCAAGCTCCCACAAGCTGCTAAAAGTGCGAGGATGTCGAGGGCAACGCGTTCTAAGCGGACCTCCACGGTCTTAACTGACTATTTTGCCAAAGGTGATGCGGTGCGCGCCAAAAGCCACGAGGGGACTATTCAAAGCGGCTCCGAATCGGAGGAAGAGGAGAGACATGATAATGGCAGGGAAAATCAAGTAGTGCGCAGGAGAGACATGAGGGAGTTCTGCCTTGACATCAAGCGGTGCTTCCAATCAGAGCTGGCAGCATTAAGGGCCGACATTGGTAACATAGGTGTACGAACAGACTCCCTGGAAAAAAAGCTGGACTCTACCATAAAAGCCCTGCACAAAACTGATAAACAAATGGCCCAAGTGAAAGAAGTGGTGAGGGACCTCACAGACAGACAGGAGGACAACCGCGATCGCCGCAACAACGTGCGGATCAGGGGGGGTGCCAGAGGAGGAAACAGATCCGGAGGATTTCCTGGGCAGATGGCTGCTGCAACTCATGCTGGACAGGTCGGAGCAAGACACCCACCTAGACCGGTGCCTTAGGGCCCTGAGATCGAGGCCACAACCAGGGGACCCCCCCCCCCGCGACATCATAGCACGTTTTCATTTCTTTAAAATAAAAGAGTCCTTTTGCCAAATGACCCGCAATGATGCGGTATTCGAAGGCCACAAAATGCAGGTATTTCAAGACATATCCCCCACCAACCTCCTTAAAAGACGACGGCTTACTCCCATCACAAAGGTGCTCCATGATGAGGGGATCCGGTACCGTTGGTTGTACCCGTTTGGACTGCTGGTGACCTGAAAAGGCGCCTTGTACACCCTGTCGCGCCTGGAGGAAGGAGGGAGCTTTCTAACTAAATTAGGGCTCCAAGACAAAGTCCCCGAAGAAGCAGCTGGAGGGAGAACAGCCCCGGACCCAGCCTGGAAGGAGGCTGGGAAAGCAGATAAGAACAGACAGCCCCACAGTCCAAAATGAAGAAAAGCTGCAAAAATCTTATCTATCAGTTTACCTTTCAAAGTTGTCGTTACCACCATTGGAGCTCTACAGTTGTGAGCCCTGGAAGGGACCGGTTGTTCCACGTTGAAAAGTTGCCCCACGCTACCTCTTGAGCCCAGCAGCGCTCCTCCACGACTGGCGGCCATCTTGGTTAAGCTCCGACTGCACACGAGGCCAGGGGAGGAGCCAGATGACGTCGAAGAGGAGGAGTCGACGGACCTCGCGAGAGGACCCATCGGGAAGCGCCCAAGGACCTCCAAGATGGCGGCGGCAATGGACGGAAGAGGCGGAGCCACACCTACAAACTGGAAGTGCGGAGAGACGCCGAAGCTGAAAAGACTTTAGCGGGCACCCAGGAAGGCGGGGGGACAGGGAAGAGAGAGGGAGGAAGAGGGAAGGGGGGGGTGACGAAGAGAGGAGGTTTGAGGTCGGGGGAGGATAAGAGGGATGCTGAGAAGGAGGGGAAGGAATAGAGAGGGGGTGCAGGAGGAGAAAGGGGAGAGAAGAAGGGATAGGGCAGAGGTGCGACAGGAAGAGGGGGGGGAGAAAGGTTGTCGGAGCTAGGAGGAGGGGGGGGCTCTTCGCGGCAGCAAGGCTACCAAGGGGCATAGACGAGAGGGAGAGGAGCCGTAGATAGGCACGCACAGGCAAAGTAGTTGAATAAAATATAGGGCTTCAGAGGACGAGACTAGAGGGTAGAAGATATCTGTTAGAGTCCAATGAAGTTTAAAGAGGTTTTCAGGAGAAAAAGAGGTAGGGGGCAGGACTAGTTAATCAGGTTGCTAGGGGTTCTTAGATTAGCAGTTGCACTAGTGCTAGAGGAGTTTACACTGGACTAAAACAAATGTAAACAACGTTAATGTTATTCAGATGCCGGCTGGGACTGAGCTCTAGCCGTCACCGTGTGTCTGTGGACTCGGGCCGGGACAGGTGCCCAGGACCTCGAGAAAGTCCTTGGGAGAGGGTGGAGCGGAGCAGCCCTGATAGAGGGAGGAGGGCTGAAGGGGGCTCTGCCTGATTCCACCAACCCAAAGGCTAGGGGGGGGGCAGTGGTCACGGACCATAGACGCCTCTCCTACTCTGTTTTTTATGTTCTTTTTGTCTTTTTTCCCTTATGTGTCCTATGTTCCTTGTGTATCTTCCCCAACCCATCCCTCCTCCTGCCTAGGTGGTGCATCGCTGAAGCTAGGCAAACCGCTGTGCACTGCAGAGGAAAAGGGTCTCTCCGGTGAGCGCTGGACATTCAAATTCAAGACACACTGGACGAGAGGTGAGACTACACACACCATGACTTTGTTACGCCGGTGCTGCCCGCAGACCAGACCCGTTCCTTTCACTGAGGTGAGGAACGTATAGAAGCACGCACCCGCAGCAAAGGGAGCGTGTCCGGAGTGTGGTGATTTGGCGTTGCCAGGCCAGGTGTTATTTAGCTAGCAATACTTGCCGGTGCCGGTGTAGAAATGCCGTTGTCGTTGCCGTTAGCCAAAGTCTGGGATTGGAGAATTCCGGAAGGTCGTTTGTCCAAGCAGGGGTCGAGAGCCAGAGAGAGACGTCCGCCAAGCCAAGTCGTAACCTGAGAGAATAAGAAAGAAAACGCCAGAGTAGTAATCCAAGTGAAAACTATGTCGAGCAATGAATGATAGGAAGGACTGGCATTATAAAGTATGGCTGACCAATCAGAAGTGAAGGCAGACCTGGAGGACTGCGTGGAGCCATCCTGGATAGGTTCCCTTGATTGGCAGGCAGGTGAGGACTCTTGTCTTGACAGGAGATCTTATTCCTGTGTTGGGGGCGGGTCTTCACTGCCAGAGCAGTGAATAAATTAACTTCGCCCGGCGCGAGCTGTTCAGGCGCGCGTCCGGGCAACATGGCGGCCGCGTGAGGTACTGCTGGGAGACGGGGATGCCGAGGACGACGGGGAACCCCCAGAACCGCCGGAGGTGAGTGGCGCTGGCGAGGGACGCGGGCCACGGCAGCAGGGGTGAATATAGGAGCAGAGGAACCAGGGCGCGGACGCCGCGATCCCTGATTCCTCACAGTACCCCTCCCCCCTCAGGATCGGCCTCAGGACGATCCTTCCATGGTTTTGTTGGAAACTTCTCTCAGAAGCGTTTGAGGAGTCCTGGAGCATGAATATCTTTCAGGGGTACCCATGACCTCTCTTCGGGTCCAAAACCTCTCCAGTGTACCAAAAAGTGGACTTTACCTCTTGAAAGACGGGAATCCAGTAAAGCTTGAATCTCGTATTCTTCGTTACCCTGTACCATCACCGGATCTGGTTTAGAAGTGTGGTCCGGAAAGAGGCTACTGGAGATGAATGGTTTGAGAAGCGAGGTGTGAAAGACATTCGGAATTCTCATGCTTTGAGGAAGTTGGAGTCGGAAGGAAACCGGATTACCTGCTCCAAGATGGAAAAGGGACCCAAAAACCTAGGAGCCAATTTGATGGAAGGAGTTTTGAGATGGATGTTCTTGGATGATAGCCAAACCTTGTCTCCGATCTTGTAATTAGGTGCCGGACGACGGTGACGATCAGCCTGGTTCTTGGAAGACAATGATGCTTTTTGTAGTGCGGATTGGATTCTGAAACAAGAGTCCTGTAAGAGGGCAATGTGCTCGTCTACGGCTGGTATTCCAGAGGAATTTTTAGAAATAGGTAGACGAGCCGGATGGAATCCATAGTTGATGAAGAAGGGGGTCTCGCGGGTAGACTCATTCCTGGAAGAATTAAAGGCGAACTCAGCCCAGATAAGTAATTCTGCCCAGTCATCCTGAGAATTCGAGACGAAGCACCTTAAGTATTTCTCGAGGGATTGATTAACTCTCTCGGTCTGTCCGTTAGATTGAGGGTGATAACCAGAAGAGAAGGAAGATGAGATACCCAGTCTCTTGGTGAAATTTCTCCAGAACTTGGAGACGAACTGTGAACACCGATCAGACACGATGGATATGGGAATCCCATGGATCCGAAAAATCTCTTTGGAGAAAATATCAGCTAGGGCAGGTGAGGAGGGTAAACCTTTGAGAGGAATAAAGTGTGCCATCTTGGAAAACCGATCCACTACCACAAGAATGGTATTCATGCCATTCGACTTTGGCAACTCCACAATAAAATCCATCGATATGTGGGACCAGGGACGTTCCGGAATAGGTAAAGGTAAGAGGAGACCCTGCGGTTTCTGACGAGGAGTCTTGTTCCGTGCACATACCGGACAAGACCGAGTAAATTCAAAAATGGTCTTTACCATATTGGGCCACCAGAAAGTGCGACGGATGAGGTCCAACGTCTTCTTGAATCCAGGATGTCCCGCCGAACGGGCGGCATGTCCCCAATCCAGTATTTCAGGAATGAATTTGGGTTCCACGTACAAGGAGTCTTTAGGAACAACCAGACCGATCTGGAGATTCTCTTGAGATTTGATGATCCTCTCCAGATTCTTGAATGCTACAGCTGCTAAGATTCTTTGTTTAGGAAGGATGGACTCGGTGGTTTTTTCTGATCTCTCTTCCGAAGAGTATTGCCGGGAGAGAGCATCCGCTTTGACGTTCTTAGTGCCAGGAATATATGAGAGCACAAAATTAAATCTAGGGAAAAAAAGCGACCAGCGAGCTTGGCGGGGACCTAAACGACGGGCATTCTCAATAGTGAATGGCTCTTTAGACCCCTCCAGAAGATGTCTCCATTCTTGAAGAGCCAACTTGACGGCCAGAAGTTCCCTATTGCCCACGTCATAATTTCTCTCTGCAGAGGAGAATTTTTTGGAGAAAAACCCGCAAGGATGAAGTTTATCCTGGGAAGAAAATTTCTGCGACAGAACCGCCCCAGCCCCACAGTCCGAAGCGTCAACCTCTAAGGTGAAGGGGAAAATTCATGTTAGGGTGTCGAAGGATGGGAGCAGAGACAAAAGTTTGTTTCAGTGTCTCGAATGCCGTGACAGCCTCTGGGGACCAAGAGGAAGGGTCTGCACCTTTTTTGGTCAGTGCCGTGATAGGAGCGACAATGGTAGAAAAGTTGCGGATAAACTTCCGGTAATAGTTAGAAAAACCTAAAAACCGTTGAATAGATTTGAGGGAATTGGGTTGTGGCCAATCCACGACGGCCTTTAGCTTCTCTGGATCCATGGCCAAGCCTTTGTTGGAGATGATGTATCCGAGAAAGAAAGTGGTAGACTGATGAAAAATGCATTTCTCCATTTTAGCAAACAACCGGTTCTCTCGGAGGCGTGAAAGCACAAACTTCGTATGGATGATATGATCCTGTAAGTTTTGAGAAAAAATAAGGATGTCATCCAGGTATACAATGACAAATCGATTAAGAACGTCCCGAAAGATGTCATTGATGAAGTCCTGAAAAACTGCCGGTGCGTTGCATAACCCGAAGGGCATCACTAGATATTCATAGTGTCCGCTACGGGTGTTGAAGGCAGTCTTCCATTCATCGCCCTCCCGGATGCGGATGAGGTTGTATGCCCCACGAAGATCCAGTTTAGTAAAGAGATTGGCCCCCTGAAGTCTATCAAAGAGTTCAGAAATGAGTGGGAGTGGATAACGATTCTTCACCGTGATATGGTTCAGACCCCGGTAATCAATACATGGTCTGAGGGTACCATCTTTCTTTTTGACAAAGAAGAATCCAGCCCCCGCAGGAGAATTGGAATGACGTATGAAGCCCCGCTTAAGATTCTCACGAATATATTCGTCCATAGCACATTTTGCTTGATAGAAAAAGAAGGTTCCTCTGACCTTGACCTCCAGTTAATAGGGTTAGGAGAAACCCAATCGATGAGTGGATTATGCTTCTGTAACCAGGGCAAGCCAAGCGTGATAGGTGTTCCCGGGGCATGAATAACATTAAAACCCAGAGTCTCTTTGTGAGAATGAGTAGAAAGGGTGATAGGTCCAGTTTCTAAGGAGATATAAGCCGGGGTGAGAGGTCGATTATCAATCCCGACCAAGGCAACGAGAGAGTCCTTCCTGGAAAGCGGAATCTGATTTTGTTCAGAAAAGGTTTGATCTATGAAGTTCCCTCCTGCGCCGGAATCGATAAATGCAGCTGTGGAGGTGCGGAAAGTCGGTCCTGAAAGGGAGACGGGAATAGTCAATCTTTTGGGAAGTTCCCTTCTGGGAGGGGGACAAGGAGATTCAGTACCCAGAGAGCGCCCCTTCGTACTCACTGGGCTTAGTCGTTTCCCGGAGATGGTGGATGGTTACGGGTGCGCTGCTCAGAAGCTCCGCAATGATGGCACGACTCCCCAGTAGAGCGAAGTTGTCGTGACGGTGCCCGAGGTTGCTGAACTCCAAGTTGCATCGGCTCTGGAGCCTCCAGCGCCGGTAACGGGGAGAAGACGGGTCTCTGGTTAGTAGAGAACCTGGAAAAGGAAGCACGGAAAGGCGTAGACCGGGGAAGCTGACGCTGAGCGCGGCGTACCTGAAGGCGCTGATCCATACGAGTAGCCAGGGAGATGAGATCCTCCAGTGACTCTGGCCTGGTGTGAGAAGCAAGTTCATCCTTCAGAGACTCCGATAGACCTTTCCAGAAGACGGCGACTAAGGCCTCCTGACCCCAATGAGTCTCAGCTGCTATAGTTCTGAATTCCAAGGCGTATTGGTCCACAGGCCGACGTCCCTGTGTAAGCTCTAGCAGGGTATCAGAAGCAGTCTCTTGACGTGCGGGGGTATCAAAAACCTGTCGAAAGTCCCGTCTGAAGGCCGCGTAATCGCGGGTAATATCAGGGCGTAGTTCCCAGATCGGAGAGGCCCATGCCAGTGCATTACCTGTGAGCAGACTATATACGTAGGCTACCTTTTTCCGGCCAGTAGCATACAACTGGGGAGCCATCTCGAACTGGATCTCGCACTGGTTGAGAAAGCCACGACAGGCGTGTGGATCCCCTGCGTAGGGCCTTGGAGCCGGAATCTTCGGAACTGAAAATGAAGTGGAAGATAAGTCAGGCTGTGCCGGGGGTGCAGCCTCAGGCGGTGCCTGTAAAGGGCGGTCCAATACCTGCTGGGAGAGGAGAGCCACTTGATCCGTTAAGGCCTGTATTTGTTGGTACATGGCCGTCATCATAGAGTCCACAGTCTGGTCTGCGTCTTGTGGGCTCGACATAATG
Source organism: Ascaphus truei (assembly GCF_040206685.1). NCBI lineage: Eukaryota > Metazoa > Chordata > Amphibia > Anura > Ascaphidae > Ascaphus > Ascaphus truei. Next base: position 239,740,581 of record NC_134487.1, on the reverse strand, counting down.
TTACGCCGGTGCTGCCCGCAGACCAGACCCGTTCCTTTCACTGTGGTGAGGAACGTATAGAAGCACGCACCCGCAGCAAAGGGAGCGTGTCCGGAGTGTGGTGATTTGGCGTTGCCAGGCCAGGTGTTATTTAGCTAGCAATACTTGCCGGTACCGGTGTAGAAATGCCGTTGTCGTTGCCGTTAGCCAAAGTCTGGGATTGGAGAATTCCGGAAGGTCGTTTGTCCAAGCAGGGGTCGAGAGCCAGAGAGAGACGTCCGCCAAGCCAAGTCGTAACCTGAGAGAATAAGAGAGAAAACGCCAGAGTAGTAATCCAAGTGAAAACTATGTCGAGCAATGAATGATAGGAAGGACTGGCATTATAAAGTATGGCTGACCAATCAGAAGTGAAGGCAGACCTGGAGGACTGCGTGGAGCCATCCTGGATAGGTTCCCTTGATTGGCAGGCAGGTGAGGACTCTTGTCTTGACAGGAGATCTTATTCCTGTGTTGGGGCGGGTCTTCACTGCCAGAGCAGTGAATAAATTAACTTCGCCCGGCGCGCGCTGTTCAGGCGCGCGCCCGGGCAACATGGCGGCCGCGTGAGGTACTGCTGGGAGACGGGGATGCCGAGGACGACGGGGAACCCCCAGAACCGCCGGAGGTGAGTGGCGCTGGCGAGGGACGCGCGCCACGGCAGCAGGGGTGAATATACTGCACCGACACACTTTATTCGAGCAAATACCCGGTATGTACCTGGCAGATACCTGGAATGCGCCGCTCCTCACCTCTGACAAGCCCCGTTGCATTTGCCTTCCCAGCCTGGGTTCATGCCTGGCTGATGGGCGGCTGATCTGTTAAATGATAATGATTAGGATTTAATAGGCTGCAATGCTTCGCGTGTCTACCAGATGGCATAAATTCATGAATTGTAATGCAGTATATATATATATACTGTGCAGTATTGCAGCCAGCGGGAATAAAATGCTTCAATCCCTGCTTGGAAAATAACTCAATGCACTCGGGCAGAAAACAGTCACAAACCTCAATACACCCGGGTATACCCGAATTCGTGGGACTAGCCAAGCTCGAATAAAGTGTGTCGCCAGTGTAGGAGCAGAGGAACCAGGGCGCGGACGCCGCGATGCCTGATTCCTCACATACTTTAACCTTTATTTCACATAACGCCAAAGGGCTGAACTGTCCCCGTAAATGGAAGGTAGCAATCACTGACTACAAGAGAAAGGGGGCTGACATTGTGTTAATCCAGGAAACACACTTTAGCACCACCAGCTTCCCTAAATACTTTGATAAACAGTTTAAACAAGTATATCTAGCTTCTGCAAAGGAGAAAAAACGTGGAGTGGCCATACTGATACACAATAGAGTGGGGCTGGTGGTGGATGACAGACAAAGAGGGCAGGTTTCTTTTGCTTACGGGGTCCATTAATCAGCAACCGATAACGATTGTCGCAATATATGCCCCTAATGGACAGGACTCGGCCTTCTTCACAACATCATTCGCTACCATCCGAAAATACACCAAAGGAGCCCTGATAGTAGGAGGTGACTTCAACACAGTGTTGAATGCAACCCTAGACAGATCAGGTTCCCACAAGCCTCGAGCAACGCTTCAACCCACGGCTCTGGAACAAGAGCTAAGGGACTTGCAGTTGGTCGACGTTTGGAGGGAGCTACACCCACTAGACAAAAATGACACCTTTTATTCACACCCACATGACTCATTCAGCAGAATCGATTACTTCTTTGTCTCTAGTAGACTGGTTCCAAAGATCGCCCATTCTGGGATCCACGATATTTTGTGGTCAGATCACGCACCCATAGAGCTAAGGTGCACACAGATAGGGTGTTTGACAGGCCAGGAGCAAATTGGAAACTAAACGAATCCCTCTTAAAGATCCCTGAATTGCAGGAGAAGATTGGGGAGGAAATCAAATGTTTTTTTAGAGAGAAAAAAGGAAGCGTTCGTTCCCACATAACTCTCTGGGAGGCGCATAAAGCAACACTAAGAGGGGTATTGATTAGTTTATCGGCCAAAAAAAAAAGAGAGAGCAATGCGAAAATCATTAAAGAACAATCAGAACTAAAGAACTTATGGGAGCAACATACAGCAGCGGCAGCTTTTATTCGAGTAAAAGCCGCCGGCTGCATGCGTCTGGGAAGCGGGTAGCCGAGGCGCGTGGCGGCGCACTGTGACGTCACAGTCACATGCGCGCCCGTCTTCCCCGTCTTCCCCGGCTTCCCCAGGCTTCCCCGACACCTCTGGAGATCAAATTAAGGTAAGCGGGGGTGCGGGGAAGCAGAGGGGCAGAGCAGAAGCCGGGTTCGGGGTCCGGAAGGGGGGGTAAATTGCGCGCGAAGTGGAGGGGGGGTGCGTGGGGGAAACGCGGCGGCGCGCGGTTATTACTGGCGGCAGCTGGGGTAGATCCCGGCATGCCGCCGGCATTTAGTGCAATAAAAGATGTCGCTACTGTAAGAGTTCCCCAAACTCAATCACCCGCCAATGAATAGGGGACACCCAGATTAGATTGAACCTACTTCTTGCCTCCCAGGCCGAGAAATCGTTACGTTGGTCAAAGAGAAGATTCTTTGAAAAAGCAAATAAACCAGATACCCTGCTTGCTAACATGATTAATGCCAAAACAAATGACTATAATATACAGGTCTTGCGTTTGGAATCAGGGGTGACTTCGGCCAACCCTAAAAATATTGTAGGGGAGTTTAAGACCTTTTATGAAAGATTGTACAATGGGGGAAAAGTATCCCGATCGGTAGGAACGGACAAAGCTCTAAAAGATTTCTTAAAGGGCTCGAATCTTCCGAGTCTGAGCGAGTCAGATAGAGAGGTAATGGGTAGTGACTTCACAACGGAGGAAATAACTGAGGTTATCAAAAACCTAAAACCCTCTAAAGCCCCGGGTCCCAACGGTTACTCGAATCTGTACTATAAGAAATTTAGGAAACAGTTGACCCCATATCTCCTCCGTATGTTTAACCAAGTCCTAGGAGGTACCCCCTTCCCCCAACACATGCTCCAAGCGTCCATCTCGGTAATACACAAACAGGGAAAAGACCCCCAGGACTGTAGAAGCTACAGACCAATATCCCTGATTAATTCGGACATAAAAATCTATGCTAAACTTCTGGCCAATAGACTGGGTCTCATCCTACCCAGACTTGGGCACCCAGATCAAGTCGGGTTTATCCCGGGTCGACAGTCATCAGATAACACCCGGCGAATCATTGATCTGATAGAAATAGCCAATTCAAGATCAATACCAGTTATGGTGCTCATTCTGGATGCAGAAAAAGCATTCGATAGGATAGACTGGCCATACCTAGAGGCCACACTTGGAGCATTTGGGATGGGAGAAAAACTGACAAAGGCAATATTTGCTCTATATTCGGCTCCGTCGGCTAGGGTTACCCACCAGGGATTCGCTTCAGATCCCTTCCAAATTAAGAGCCAAACGAGACAGGGATGCCCGCTCTCCCCCCTCCTCTTTGCACTGTGTATGGAGCCATTGGCTGCTCAGATACGCGATAGCAAAGACATCACGGGTATTGACATTGGAAGCCAGTCGCATAAGGTGGCACTGTATGCGGATGACGTTTTCCTGACAATATCTAAACCCCTTACCTCTCTACCAAACTTATTCGACTTGTTGGGGAGATTCAATAGGATCTCCGGATTCAAAATAAATCAGTCTAAGTCAGACGCTCTAAATATAAATCTTCCCAAACACTTAGAGAAATTGATCGCCATAAATTTCAACTTCAATTGGTAACAGAAGCACATTAAATATCTAGGCATCAATGTCACTAAGTCATACAATACGCTGTACCAGGCAAACTATCCCAAATTGTTGCAGACTCTGAGGAGACATTAAAGAGACGGGCCACCCACAAAATTTCGTGGATTGGAAAGATCCATTGTGTTAAAATGAACCTGCTCCCACGTCTACTATATCTCTACCAAACCCTCCCAGTGCCAATAGGATTGAAGGATTTCCTCTTGCTTCAATCGTTGATAGATAAATTTATCTGGGGAGGTAAGAAGGCGAGGGTGGGTAAACAGATCATGCGTAAACAGACGGGAAGGAGAAACGGGTGCGCAAATCACATCAGGATATGGAAAAGAAAGTGAAAACACAAAATAGTGCAATATGTCTGCTCCAACAGATAATTTCAATGCTGGAAATTCTATAAAATTTGCACTCACGTGTTAAATGTGAAATGAAAGCTTTGTGGTTATTCAAAGTTACCAACTTATGTCTCCAGACAGGTACTCCAGATCCACATTTTTAAGAAAGTTAACGGTTAAAAGACTCTTTTTGAAGAGAAAATTTGACTCCCCTGACATAAGGAATGAAAGGGTATTGGGATCGGGGGAAAGTTTGTCCACACCGGATTGAAACCTAAATCCACATTTAATCCCTACCAAGATAGGGGTAATTTTGTGGACACATTCTATCATCTGATTGTAAATGACCTTGAAAAAATTGAAAATAAAAAATCAGTCCAAAAAGAAAAATCTTAGTCAGAAAGAAAATAATACTCTTAAACAACTATCTGAAAGAACTGGCATAGTGATTAAACCAGCTGACAAGGGCGGGGGGACTGTCATTATGGATAGGTCACACTATATAGAGGAATCTCTTCGTTTATTGGGTGATCAAACCACATATAAACATCTTACTATAAACCCCTCTAAAATATTTGCACAAGAATTGGGGATATTACTGAATAAAGGTTTAAATGAAGGAATATTAAATGATCAGGAATTTAAATTTTTAAATATTTTGTTTCCGAAAATTCCTATCTTTTATTTTCTGCCTAAGTTACAAAAAAATCCAATAAAACCACCGGGAAGACCGATAATATCGGAAATTGGGTCGGCTACATCAAATCTATCTATGTATATTGATCAATTCCTCCAGGATTATGTAATTGAGTTGAAGTTACATTTAAAAAATACGACTCATATTATCAATCTATTACAGAATATTGTATGGAAGGAGGGATTCATATTATGTACTGTAGATGTATGTTCATTATATACAGTTATCAATCATTCCCAACGTTG